>NW_025969651.1:0-14272 GCF_021869965.1 Rhincodon typus | reverse complement strand
CAGTCTTCTGGCACTATTCCTGAAGACAATGATGACATAAAGATCAAAGCCAAAGGCTCTGCAATCTCCTCTCTAGTTTCCCAGAGAATCCTAGGATAAATCCCATCTGGCCCAGGGGACTTATCTATTTTCACACCTTCCAGAATTGCTAACACCTCCTCCTTATGAACCTCAATCCCGTCTAGTCTAATAGACTGTATCTCAGTATTCTCCTCGACTACATTGTCTTTTTCCTGTGTGAATACTGACGAAAAATATTCATTTAGCACCTCTCCTATCTCTTCGGACTCCACGCACAACTTCCCACTACTGTCCTTGACCGGCCCCAATCTTACTCTAGTCATTCTTTTATTCCTGACATACCTACGGAAAGCTTTAGGGTTTTCCTTGATCCTACCTGCTAAAGACTTCTCATGTCCCCTCCTGGCTCTTCTTAGCTCTCTCTTTAGGTCCTTCCTGGCTAACTTGTAACTCTCAAGCGACCTAACTGAGTCTTCACGCCTCATCTCTACATAAGCCTCCTTCTTCCTCTTGACAAGAGATTCAACTTCTTTAGTAAACCACTGTTCCCTCGCTCGACCACTTCCTCCCTGCCTGACAGATACATACTTCTCAAGGACACGCAGTAGCTGTTCCTTGAACAAGCTCCACATTTCAATTGTGCCCAGCCCCTGCAGTTTCCTTCTCCATCCTATGCATCCTAAATCTTGCCTCATCGCCTCATAATTGCCTTTCCCCCAGCTATAACTCTTGCCCTGCGGTATATACCGATCCCTTTCCATCGCTAAAGTAAACGTAACCGAATTGTGGTCACTATCACCAAAGTGCACACCTACCTCCAAATCTAACACCTGGCCTGGTTCATTACCCAGTACCAAATCCAATGTGGCCTTGCCACTTGTTGGCCTATCTACATACTGTGTCAGGAAACCCTCCTGCACACATTGGACAAAAACTGAACCATCTGAAGTACTCGAACTATAGCATTTCCAGTCAATATTTGGAAAGTTAAAGTTCCCCCATAACAACTATCCTGTTACTTTCGCTCCTATCCAGAATCATCTTTGCAATCTTTTCCTCTACATCTCTGGAACTTTTCGGAGGCCTATAGAAAACTCCCAACAGGGTGACCTCTCCTTTCCTGTTTCTAACCTCAGCCCATACTACCTCAGTAGACGAGTCCTCATCAAACGTCCTTTCTGCCACCGTAATACTGTCCTTGATTAACAATGCCACACCTCCCCCTCTTTTACCACCTTCCCTGATCTTACTGAAACATTTAAACCCCAGAACTTGCAACAACCATTCCTGTCCCTGCTCTATCCATGTCTCCGAAATGGCCACAACATTGAAGTGCCAGGTACCAACCCATGCTGCAAGTTCACCCACCTTATTCCGGATGCTCCTGGCATTGAAGTGGACACACTTCAAACCACCTTCCTGCCTGCCGGTACACTCCTGCGACCTTGAAACCTTATTTATTACCTCACTTAAAGATGTTGAGCTCTTCAACAACTTGCATCTGTAGAGCGCCTCAAATGAAATGAAACTTCTTAAAGTGCTTCACAGGAGTGTTTCAGAACAAAGTTTGACAATGAGCCACATAAAGGGATGTTAGGTCAAATAAGCGAATGCTTGGTCAAAGAGGTAGGGTTTATGGTGAGTATTAAAGTGAAGTTTGGAGGCAGAGAGGCTGTAGGGAGGGAATTCCAGAGACTGGGGTCTAGGAAACTGAAAGCATGGCTAACAACAGTGGAGCAATTAATATTGACGATGCACCAGTGGCTAGAATTGATAAATATTGCAGTACCAATCATTGGTAGTTTGTCGTTGGGATAGAGTTCTGACACCGATCCTTCTACTATTATTGTACATTATCAAAGTAAAGTAAATTAGCATAGGCAACCCCTAAGGGCCAAGGTAACAAAAATCAAAATTTCAGAGGAAACTTCATAAGTTTAAATGTAAAAATCCAGTAGTGCGCACTGGTCACAGAGGCCAGAAGTACAGGGGTGGGACACCACATGCTGCCTCTCCAAGGACACTCTGGCACAGCTGTAACAAGGAATGTGAGGTATAATTCACCCTTTTACTACTTTATAATA
The DNA here is from genome assembly GCF_021869965.1 of Rhincodon typus. NCBI lineage: Eukaryota > Metazoa > Chordata > Chondrichthyes > Orectolobiformes > Rhincodontidae > Rhincodon > Rhincodon typus. The sequence continues at coordinate 12,167 of NW_025969651.1, read as the reverse complement.
ACCTAACTAAACCGAATTAACTTAGACAGCCCTAAGGGACGCTGTAACAAAATTAAAACTTTCACAAGAAATGTAACATCAAATAAATATAAAAATGTAATTTTAAGCGGGTCATGATTCATCTCAGCTCCCACATTGCCCACTGGTCATAGAGTTCTGCAGTGAACTGGCAGGCACCGTGTTTCTGCCCTTTCCAAGAACACTCTGGCACAGAAGAGGAGCTGAATTCTCCTTTCTATTCTTCTAAAGTTGAACATTAATTTGTCAGACAGCCTCTTGTGAGGCACTGGAACAAAAAAAAGTCAAGAGGTCAGTGGAAACTCAAGTAAATTAAAATGTCATTTGTGTGCAGCGACCACTCATCACACAGGTTTCAGGTATACTGGCAGATACTGCGTACTCCCTCTCCAGGCACACCCTGGCTCAGACATCACCATGAAAGAGAGGTAGAATGCTCCTTTCTTCTCTTTGAAGTAAACATTAAAAAGGTTCGACAGTCCCTGGTGGGACATAAACAAAATTAATCAAAGATCAATGAAAACTTCACGAAGTTAAAATGTCATTACTGGGGATGATGATGCCCCCAGCCCCTGTGGTGCCCACCAACCACAAAGGTCTCTATTGTACAAGTGGACTCTACACATCCCATTTCCATGAACACCCAGGTGTGGGTGTAACCACTGAAGTTGGGTGCAATGAGCCCTCCACAGCCTGCTGCATGACGTTTACCCACTGGTCTCTGAAAGCCTCAATTGTGCCACTGGACATCATAGAATCTTCTGTTCTAGATACTATTAATCAGCCTTTACAGGTACACCTCAGGAGCAGGTGGAATTTGAACCTAGGCCTCCTGGCTCAAAGGTAGGGATATTACCTACTGTGAAATGAGAGCCTCCAAATCCTCCTTCCGAGATAACAAGGTGTAGAGCTGGATGAACACAGCAGGCCAAGCAGCATCAGAGGAGCAGGAAAGCTGACGTTTCGGGCCACGGCCCTTCTTCAGAAAAATCCTCCTTCCTAGCCTTTTTTTGTAATCAACCTGGCAGGCACATCAACCAGGTGGGACTTTGACCTGGATCTTTGGCTTAAAGCATTACCTGCTACACCACGAGATCCTCACCCATTCTGGGTCTAAGAATCTTTCTAATTAGCTGTGGTAGATGATCTTCCATTCATGAGTTTTAATGAGTAGAGGTACTTGTTTTCACAACAAGGTGTAGTTTATTGAATGATAACAATTAGTACTAGTTAGATTGAATACTTAAGTGTAATTACAAAGGTTATCAGGAGCCTGAGATAATATGCCTATCTTGATTCATATCTAGAATCCCTTTTCTGCACTCAGACTGTGTGACATAATCAGATTGGCTGAAGCTTAATCCAGGTTTGATATTAACCATTACCTTACAGAACAAAAAATTACAGGAGTGTGGATATTTTGAAGTGTTTTGAGACTGTGGGAGATAGAGAGGGCAAGGCCAGGGAGAGATTTGGAAACAAGAATGAGAATTTTACAGTCAATAAATTTCTCGACCAGGGGCCAATGTTGGTCCATGACCACAGGAGAACACAACTTGCTGCAAGTTAAGATGTAGGTGGCAGTTTTGGATGATCTCAAGGTTATGGTAGGTAGGAATTGGGAGAACAGCCAGGAATATGTTGGAATGGTCGAGTCTAGAGGGAACAAAACCATAAATGAGGGTATCAGCAGCTGATGAATTGAGATGGGGTGAAGTCAGACAATGTAATGGAGCTGGAGATAGACAGTTTTATAGATGGAGGGAATATGAGTTGAGAACTTAGTGACAACAGACCAGCTTCATCCCAGCTTGTTGGCAGTTAAGGGATAGATTTTAATGTAAGGACTGAAAACAATGGCTTCAACCTTCCCAACATATAATCGGAGGAAATTTCTGCTCATCTTAGGTCAAGGATAGATCAACAGAAATGCAATAGAATACATTTCAGGGGATATTTCAGAATACACAGAATAGATATACTGTAAAGAGTGAGTAAATTAAGAAATGTTAAAGATTGTATCAAACTTTTAAAAAAATATATAATTGTGCAGAGACAGATGGTAGGTCAAAATATGGACAGAATATCCAAAATAGTGGAGAAAATATTTGATAAGGAGAATATAACTAGAGTACCAGAGAAGGCTAGCCAGAAATATAAAAACACATGGTAAGAGTTTCATAAATGTTTAAAAAAGACAAGAATCAAACTAAACATTGGTCCAATATAAAGTGAGACTGGAGTCCATGACGCCTCCAATTTGGTGTCAACTGCAAACTTACCGTTCTCCTGTGTTCACATCCAAATCTTTTATATAAATGACAAAAAGCAGTGGACCCAGCACTGATCCTTGTGGCACACCACTGGCCACAGGCTTCCAGTCTGAAAAGCAACCTCCTATGATGCTGCTTGGCCTGCTGTGTTCATCCAGCCCTGCACCTTGTTGTCTCTACCACCACCCTCTGTCTTTTACCTTCGAGCCATTTCTGCATCCAGATGGCTAGTTCTCCCTGTATTCCATGTGATCTAACCTTGCCAACCATGAGGAACCTTGTCAAACGCCTTACTGAAGTCCATATAGATCACGTCCACCACTCTGTGGACACTGTAGAAGATTACCTCAGAGTACACCAGGATTTTGATCAGAAGGGCCAATGGGCTGAAGAGTGGCAGATGGAGTTTAATTTAGATAAATCTGAGGTGCTGCATTTTGGAAAGGCAAATCAGGACAGGACTTATACATTTAATGGTAAGGCCTTAGGTAGTGTTGCTCAACAAAGAGACCTTGGAGTGCAGGTTCATAGTTCCTTGTAAGTGGAGTTGCAGTAGATAGGATAGTGAAGAAGGCATTTGAGATGCTTTTCTATATTGGTCAGTGCATTGATTAAAGGAGGTCATGTTGCAGCTGTACAGGACATTGGTTAGGCCACTATTGGAATACTGCATGCAATTCTGGTCTCCATGCTATAGGAAGGATGTTGTGAAAGTTGGAAGGTTTCAGAAAACATTTACAAGGATGTTGCCACGGTTGGAGGATTTGTGATATAGGGAGATGCTGAATAGTCTGGGGCTATTTTCCCTGCAGCATCAGAGGCTGAGGGGTGACCTTATAGAGGTTTATAAAATTATGAGGGTCATGGATAGGATAAATAGACAAAAGTCTTTTCCCTGGGGTGGGGAATCCAAAACTAGAGGGCATAGGTTTAAGGTGAGAGGGCAAAGATTTAAAAGGGATAACTTTTTCACGCAGAGGGTGGGGCATGTGTGGAATGAGCTGCCAGAGCATTTAAAAGGCATCTGAATGGGTATATGAATACGTAGGATTTAGAGAGTTATGGGCCAAATGCTAGCAGATGGCACTAGATTTATGTAGGATATCTGGTCAACATGGATGAGTTGGATGGTAGGCTCTGACCTTTATGACTCCAACTAATAATGGAACATAAGTAAACGCAGATAGTTTGAACAGGTATTTTGCATCAGTCTTCACTATGAAGGATACAAGTAACATTGCAGAAGCAGCGATAAGTCAGAAACTGGGAGAACTTCTGGATAATCACAACCACCAGAGAGTGCACTTGCATTCTAAGATTCATCTACTGTAACATTTTTCCATTAAATTCATACTTCCATTCATCCCAAAATGTATAACCTCATGCTTCCTTATATCTGTCTGCAATTCTGTTAAATTGATGTAGCTGTCAGGGAGTACTGCATTATTGGAGTTGCTGTCTTTCAGGTAAGATCATAGAATCCTTACAGTGTGAAAACAGGCCATTCAGCCCAACAGATCTACACCACCCCTCTGAAGAACATCCCACCCAGACCCATTCCCCTATCCCTGCATTTTCCACACCTAACCCAAACATCCCTGGGCACTACAGGCAATTTAGCATGGCCAATCCAGCTAACCTGCACATTGTTGGAGTGTGGGAGGAAACCTACGCAGACACGGGGAGAATGTGTCAACTCCACACAGACTGTCACCCGAGGGTGGAATCGAACCCAGGTCTCTGGTACTGTGAGGCAGTAGTGCTAACCACTGAGCCACTGTGCTGCTCCAAACAAGGGTGGCTGATGAGAAGAGCAAGCAAGAAAGCTCCATCTACATCAATACAGCAGTCGCTCGTTGGTAACAAGGGGACACTGCTACTGTTTCTGGCTGGTTTCGAACCGGCGACCTTTCACATGTGAAGTGAATAATTACCACTACAACACATCAACACGGCACAAAGATGTTTAATCATTTCATGGTTAGCAGTGCTGCCTCACAGCACTAGGACCCAACTTTGATTCCACCCTCAGGCCATTGTCTGTGTGGAGTTTGTACATTCTCCCCGTGTCTGCATGGGGTTCCTCCCACAGTCCAAAGATGTGCAGGCTAAGGTGGATTGGCCGTGCTAAATTGCCCATAGTGTTCAGGGACGTGTAGACTGGGTAGATTAACTATGGTAAATGCGGGCTTATGGGGATAGGGTGGGGGCGTGGGTGTGGGTAGGATGCTCCTCAGAGGGCCGTTGTGGACTCAAAGGGCCAAATGGCCTCTGTCTGTGCTCTAGGGATTTCATGGTCTTTATGTAAACTAGCAAGAAATACAGAAACAAGCAGTAAACACTTCTAAGGTAGCTGAGGTAAATGTTGTCTCTTTAGTAGATGAAACTGATGAATTAATAATGGAAACAGGAAAAATAGCTGAGATTTTAAACAAGCGTTTTGTATCTGCCTTCTTAGTCAGGGACACAAAAGACAATTCAAGAACGATAGGAAATCAAGGAGCAAGAGGAGGGAGGAAATTAAGACAATCACTATCACTGCAGAAAATGTATGACATAAACTAATGTGCTGAAAACTGACATGTCCCTTGAACAGCACGAACGCATCTATCTTAGGGTCATAAAAGAAGCGTGTATAGAGAATGTGGATACATTTGTTGTAATCTTCCAAAACTCCCTAGATTCTGCAAAGATCCCAACAGATTAGAAAACTGTAAATCAACTACCAATGTCCAAGAAAGGAGGAAGTCAGGCAGGCAATTAGCTTAAAGTCTTACATTGGAAAATGCTGAAATTCATTATTAAACAAACAAAAGCAGCACACTTTAGAAATCATAATACAATCAGGCAGGATTAACTTTGCTTTGTGAATGGAAAATCATGCTTAACTAATTTATTTGAATTATTTGAGTAGGTAATAAATCAGGTTGATAAAAGGGAATGTGTAGATATGGTAAATTTGGATTTTCAAAAGATATTCGATAAAGACCTTCTCTGAACTGCCTCCAATATGTGTGTGCCTGTCAAGTAAGGTGACCAAATCTGTACGTGGTATTCCAGTGCAGTCAAAGCAATGTGCTATAAAGTTGTAACAAGACTCCCCCACTTTTAAACTCCATTCCCCTTCCATTAAAAATACCAACATTCCATTTGCTATCTTAATTTTGATTCATGCGGCACTGGCACCAGTAAATAGGATGTTCTTCACTTGAACTGTGCTGAGATTGGCGCAGAATGGGCCATTCCTGCTTCCATTTGTTATTTTATTTTTATTCATGTGATGGGGGAATTGCTGGCTGGACAAGCATTTATTACCCGACCCTATTTGTCCTGGAGAAGTTGGTGATGAGCACCTTTTCGAATGGCTGCAGTCCTTGGATATAGGTATACCACAACTTTTTTTGAAATGGAAGTCCAGGATTTTGACCCCACAACAGTGAAGGAGCAGCACTATCTTTCCAAATCAGAATGGTGTGAGGTTCAGAGGGGAACTTGCAGGCGCTGGTGTTCCCATGCATCTGTTGTTCTTGTCCTCCAGTGTTAGTAGTCAAAGGTTTGAAAGGTGCTGTCTAAGGAGCCTTGGTGAGTTATTGCCATGTATTTTGTAGATGGTACACATTGCTGCTACTGTGTGCTGGTGGTAGAGGGAGTGAATGATGAAGGTTTCCTTCATCTTTATTCCCTCAATTTATTTTGATTTTGTACATGATTTTCTTTGAATAAAGTGATTAATTATATATTTCCTGTATTAGATCCCACATGTCTCAGTATGGTTTCTTCAATTGGATTAGTTGAAATGTGTTACTGCTTGTGGAAAGGAGACTGTGCAGAAAGGATTTAAAATCACTAAATATTCTCCAATACCTCAACACCATTCTGAAACTGTGGGTCTCAGATTGGATACAGTACTCTAGCTGAGCCCCAGTGATTTGACAGAGTTTAGACTGATCTGTTTCTCTTTTACTGTGTGCTTCTAGTTATAAAGTTAAGAACTTTATTTCTTAATCTTAACTACAGTATTTAATTTCTCCTTTCAGTATGTCCAGCAATACTGAGAATGAGAGAGAAGGTGTTAAATAATGCAGCAGTAATAAAAAGTGCATAACAGTCCTGGAAGAAGTAAAACCTTTCATGTAGATCAGCAAACCTAGAGTTAGCCATACAATTTTTTTTGTCTTTTTTTTCCCATAGATTGTGGGTATCAGTGGTAAGGCTCAATCCGTATTGAATTAGAATTAGAATTTGAATTAGGTTTATTGTCACATGTACTCAAGTACAGAAGGACAGGAGTACAGTGAAAAGTTTACAATGCTGCCCCTCACGGTGCCATCTTAGGTACAGAGTACCTAGGTACAAATCATAGATAGAAAATAGAAAGAGAGAGATAAAGAAAAGAAAATTACATTACCTTGGAGTTATTTAGAGTATAAGTTAGAAAATAAGAAATAAAGTTTGAAGATAAACAGATTACAGATCAACGTTACATTGCAGTAGATCAGCGCAGGGGGCTTCCTCACATGGTCTGACTGGGCTCACAAACCGCTGCCCACCCACACTAGTCCCCAGTTCAACAACTGTCTCCGCTCCGCTCCATGCCTCCAGCCTGCTCCACTCTGGCCTTTAGTTGCTCCACTCTGCTCCATGCACCATCCAGCCCCGCTGTACTCCGGACCTCCAGCCCGCTCCACTCACTTCTTTCAGGGTCAACCAGGGTTATGACCTGGAGTCACCAGACTTTGCTAGGTAAAGATTTCCCTCCTCAAAGGGCACTAGTGAATCAGATGGGTTTTTATGATGAAAAGTTATAATTTTACAGTTTCCGCACTGAGACTAGTTTTTAATTCCAGAGTTTTGCTAAATTAATTTAGATTTCACCAGCTGTCATGATGAGATTTGAACCATGTCACCAGAGCATTAACTTGTGTCTCAGGATTACTAGACCAGTGATATTATCACAACATCACTGTCTATTCCTCGGTGTTTGGTTTAACTAGATTATATTTATGTCGATGCTCCACAAAAGCATTCCCTTTACTTATTCTCACCCTACTGAGTTAACTTTTTCTTTCTTTCTCCTTTGTGTGTTTAATTAGGTTCCCCTTGGGAACCTCAACAGTGCCTTGAAACACCCACCCTCTCCGGGAAAGTAGATCTCCCCCAAATTATCTACAGGTCTTAGCACTGGTCTTCTGCATAAGCTTAAATATTTTCTGTTAAGTCTAGCCTATCAAAACCTTTCATCATCTCAAGATTTCCTTGAGGTCATCTCTCACTTGTCCCTTTTCTAGAGAAAAGTATCCCCACTTGTTCTGACCCCTTTCTCAGTGTAACCTCTCATTTCTAGAATAATTTTCAGAAATCTTTGTGGAAATATTGTAACCAATTACAGTAATTGGAGGAACAGAATAATGTGCTCCTAATGGACCAGTTGTAATTTCAGACAAACCAGTGTGCTCAGGTCACACATGAGACTTGTTAATCATGTGTGTATAGAAATTAATTTAGATGATTAGAATTGTCACTGTTGCCAAAACGTCACTCTACAAAAGAAAATTTATTGATCCAGGCAGGGGATTTCAAATAGAGATAGTAAGAACTGCCGATACTGGAGTCTGAGATAACACAGTGTAGAGCTGGAGGAACACAGCAGGCCAGGCAGCATCAGAGGAGCAGGAAAGCTGACATTTTGGGTCGGGACCCAAAGTCAGGATTCAGCCCTGGTCTGAGTTATCTGCCGTGATCCTGACCAATGTCGATATTTGCAAATCTCTTTGATTTCACTCGAGTTCCTCTGTAATCACGCACTATTTGATTATAATCTGCAGTGTCAGAAATTCAAAAAAGTTCATTTAAGAACACCAGGAAGTTCCAGTGGTTTGAATTGTTTATGAGATGCTCTATGGAGACAATATTATTGTACTTGCCTCCTAGACTAGCAAGATTCCTTTACAGCATTGTCTAACATAGATTGATCCTGTATTGACACAATGAAAAACACAAATGAAGCCATTAATGATATCCAGGGAGAAAGACTTACTTTTGTAGCACTTTTCATGGCCACTGCCTTCCAAAGCCTTTTACAATTATCTAAGCATTTTTAAAGTGCAGTTACTGTTGTAATGGAGAATATTCAGGAGCCAATGTACTCAGAAAGCTCCCACAAATTGTAGTTGAAAATAAACTGATAAGGAATTCTTGTGGTGCAGTTGGTAATGTCCCTGCCTCTGAGGCAGAAGCTCCAGATTCAAGTCTCACTCCAGGATTTGTTGGCCAAGCAAGGACGGCCCATTATGTGGGGACTATTAGGTTGAGTATCAACCTGTAAATCTTTCTGGTACACACCAAAGGCAGGCACTAAGAACTGAAGAGATTCCTGATCAGCCACGAGAAAGAAATAAATTTGACTATCACTGCCTATAGCTGCAGATCACAAGATGCATGCAAAAGTGTCGGTTGTCATAGCAACTCAGACTGGGGCAGCTGGTGTGGATTGGAGTGGTGACAAAAGGGAGATTCTATCCCCATTCTGACCGGGGTTGTATTTGGGATCTGCCACATTGCTCAGTTCTGTGGTGATGGTCACAGCTGCGGGGGTAGACCTGCCCTTGGACAGAGAGCTAAAGTAGGAAAATCTATTTTAGTGATGCTGACTGAAGGATAATATTAGCCAGAGCACCATACTGAGTTTGCAGCACAGGAGATTGTTCAGTCCGTCTAATCTGAGCTGCTGCTAGACTTTCAACTGCTTCTATCAAATGTAATCCAATTAGATATGATCATAGAAGCAGAAATAGGCCATTCAGCTCATTGAGTCTGCTCACCTTTTCCCAATAACCATGATACCCTTGTCGATTAAATATATCTGTGTCTGTCTTGAATATTCTTAACAACACAGCCTCAGCAGCCCTTTGTAGTACAATTTACTATCCTCTGAAAGAAGCAATTCCTTCTTATTTTTATCTTAAATGTGTGAACCCCTCATTGTAAGATTATGCCCTCTGGTTCAAGACTCTCCCACAAGGTGAAATAATTTTTCCACATCCACTCTATCAAGTCCCCTAAGAATCTTGTCTGTTTCAATAAAGTTGCCTCGTATTTTTCTAAATTCTAATGAGTACAGGTCCAACCTACTCAAACTCTCCTCATAAGACAGTCCCTCCATACCCGGTATCAGCCCGGTGAACCTTCTTTGCACTGCCTGCAATGCCAGCGTATCTTTCCTTAGATAAGCAGCCCAAAGCTGTTCACTGTATTCCAGCTGTGGTCTGACTAGTACCTTATACAGTTTTAGAAAAACCTCCCTCATTTTATACTCCATTCATGAAGCCATACTGATCTTACTTGATCATATTATACATTTCTAAATGCTCTGCTATTACATCCTTTATAACAGTCTTTAACCCATTTCATTGTAGTCTATACAAGTGGATTTAAAACAAAAATAGACGAGACAATTATTGTGTATCCCTTCTCTGAGAAACTGAATGGTCCTTTGAAATCTTGAATCAAACTTTACACCATGGGTTTGGGGCTGTGCGAGACTAGGAAGTTTTAGATTCTCCATCTGTAGGGGCTGAAAGTCTCTCTCCAGCCCTATCTGCAACAACAACCTTGTAGCACACAGTTGACACATGCTAAGGAGGATTCCTCCAGCTGTGTTTGCTGTTTGACAGCACAGCTGTCTCCGGATCCCCAGAAAGAAGTTGGTGATGTGGAAAATGGATCTACATGTGCTGTTAACTGTGTTCTATTCATTGATTGGAACCTGTTCTGGTCCCTGTAGAAAGGCAGCAGATGCAGATGACACTGCCTGTCTAATCTGACATTGCCCCGTGATTGATAGCAATGAGCTTGTGTGGACTTTAATGAATGGCTATCGGACGGCCCAGGGCAGATCAGCTTTGTTCACACCACATGACAATATTGTGCAAGGTTTGGCTCAGCAAGTAGTCTGCTGTGAGGGAAATGGCCTGGGAATCACTGTATACTTTGGCGAAAGTTGTTATTGTGAGGCCCTTTGCACTGGAGGTGGATCCTGCTAAATGTTATGAACTGTGACATAGAAGATAAAAGCAGTGGAGACTGAGAAATAGCTCCAAGTCCATCTGGGAGTTGCTCATGTGTGAGAGAAAAGATCTAGGGGCAGGGGGAGTGCTGCAAGGGAAGGACGCTGTTGCTGATAAATTCTGAACGTACAGTGCCTGTAACAGTGGGAACTAACTAAAAGGTGACCGCAGTGAGCTCTGACTCAGGCTTTGGGCTTACATCATGCATCATCCTAAACTGATAAAAGGAAGCTGATTAATATGTTTCTGTGGTTTGGTGACAAGTTGAGTCCACTGATAAGGAGTTCGGTTCAGACTTTCTCTGCTGGCAATCTGAGTTTCTCCAACTCCTCGCTCCTTTCACTGTCTTTAACTTTGACCTGCATTGTGTGATGGCACTATGGCTTTAAGAGGTGAACTTTGTCCTGGTCTTTTTTTTTGAAGAAAGATTGAGACAGAGGTATTGAACATTCTGCCCAAAGACAAAACAGCTTGTGAGGTGTTGGTGTATTTTTTAAAGTTGGAACAACAGAAGCAGTCTGAATCAATGGGGTCAAGCACCCATCCACAGAACCAGGTTGTTTAGTTTAAGCCTTCAGTAGCAGTTGCTGGAGTCTTCAGTTGCATTTGGAAGTTCTTATTCTTCTCTCTGTTACAGCTAAAAGCTGGGGTTCTCTTCTTGCTGCCAGAATTGCACGTGAGACAATCAATTTCACTGAATTTGCCTTTGCCAAGGGTGTGTTTTTGGGATGTTACTATATTGCAACAGTTAATTAGTAGTACTTACTATGTATATTATTTTGTTAAGCATGTTGATAGAGTTACAGTTAAGCTAATTCTTTTATTTTTATTTTGTCTGTATTTAACTGTAGTGTAAAAATAAAGTGTGTTTTACTTCAAGTCGAGTAATTTGACCGATGGAATTGCATCTGGAATGCAATGCCTTACGCTTACCATTAAAATAAGAAAAGGTTAGGGTAAAGACTACCTTCTTAATATATTTTGAGGGTATTGGTTTGGATAACAAATTGGGAGCTCTTGTTGGGATCAAAATCTCAAATTCCAGTTTGGGTTTAGGATTGTTGGACTCAAAGGCAGTGAGTGATGAGGACAGTAATGGAGAGCAATCCCATTGAAGCCAAAGGCCTGGTGGGGATCTGTTTAAATATGTCCAAGCATTGCCTGCATTCGATGAGAAGAATGTAGAAGTCTTTTTTATTTAATTTGAGAAAGAGGCTAAACAAATGAAGTGGCCAATGACTATGTGAGTAGTGTTGATCCAAACAAAGTCGGTGGGTACAGCTAGTGAGGTATTTGCATCACTATCAGAGAAGGTATCTGGAGGAGTTCAAAAATTCACTTCCTGAAGTAGTGAGAACTCATATGGAAGAGCAGAGTTAAAATGGTGAGATTAGCAGCAGAAATGGCAGATGATTATGAATTAGTTCATAAATCAAAAGTTTGGCTTCCGACATCAATTTTAATCTGTGAGGGATAGAAATTGGGGAAAAGAGAAATCCTCAGGTGGTAAGGGAAAAGGAGATATCTTTCAAAATAATAAAGATCGTTTACCACAGGGTAAAAAGAAAACCCCTTGTGGGGGAAGAGAAGTGGAAAAGCTCAGGTGTTTTCACTGTAGAGAAGTAGGCCCACATGAAATGGCAGTGTTGGTGATTTAGAAAAATCACTGGGAAGATGGATGTGGGAAAACAGGATAAGCCAATGAGTTTGGAGACAGTAGGAACTGCTGATGCTGGAGAATCTGAGATAACAAGGTGTAGAGCTGGATGAACACAGCAGGCCAGGCAGCATCAGAGCAGCAGGAAAGCTG
>NW_025969650.1:9226-14275 GCF_021869965.1 Rhincodon typus | reverse complement strand
GCAATTTTGTTTATGTTCATTTCTGCATTAAGTTGAGTTGCCAGTACTAAGTGGAGGCTAGTCGGTCACTCGCCAATTGCTTTGCAATTATGGGGAGGAATCCAGTTGTTCATGAAGACAAACTGACATGGAACTCTTCAAGGGTCCCCTTCATCTGCTGCCCTAGCCTTGATGTATGGACAGAGTGAAACAGTGTAAATGAGATTCCCTTTCTGGATTTCATCTTTCAAAGTAGTCTAGAGGAAACACTTGACTCTTGGTACAATGACCTTTAGCAGTGACTTCAGTTGTGAAGAAGGGTCACTGGACTCAACGTTAACTTTCTCTCTCCATAGATGCTGCCAGATCTGGCGAGTTTCTCCAGCAATTTCTGTTTTTGTTTGTTTCTGACAAATGTTGATCTGTGTGTGACAGCAGAGTGCCATCTGCTGGAGTGCCAGTTAAGCTGTTAATGCTTCAACTGCTGAAATGCAGAAATTTACCTATTGAATGTGCTTGTAGCTCAACTTGGCAGTCTCCCAGCTAAAACAGACTTTATCATGTTGATAAACTTGTATTGGGTAGATAAGACTCATTATTGCTTTTGGAGTTTATGCTGTTTATTCTGTGCAATACATTGCTGTGTGTACCCTCTCAACTTTATTGCAACAGCTCAATACCCTAGCCCTCTTTCCTCATCCTTTCATTTTAAATAAATCCACACACAAACTATATTATTCCCATTGGCATCACTAGTTATCCTCCCGTATCCTTTCTAATTTCCAGGGATACAGTTCCATCCATGAGACCCATTTATAGCTGTAAAATCATAATGGTCAGTTTCTGGGCCTAATATACAACTAAAAGTCACCTGATCAAGCATGCATTAGGGCCATTTCCTATGTGATAGGTGGCTGCTACTTAAAAAGAGGCGTCAGGCTTCTTTACATAAGTGAAGGGCCTAATGCCTCTTTGAATCAACCTCTTGGAATGGATAGAGATTAAGTAGTGGCCTCCAGAATTTAAAATTCATCGTTAAAACACTCCTCATTTCATCCCTGGATATTTTTCAGTTATCAAGTATGTCTCCTTTGGGTCACTAACCTTGCAGTTAATAAGTTTCCCAGATTTTACGCACACTAGAGACATTTCTTCACCCACTCTGTACTGAATTTTTTCCTCATCTCAGTCCTAAATAGCCTACACCATATCTTTAAACTGTGGTTCTGGACTCTCCAGTCATTGGGAAAATCCTTTCTGCACTTGTCCTGTCTAGTCTTGTTAGACCTTTTGTAGGTTTCTGTGAGATCCCCTTCATTGTTCTAAACTCCAGTGAATATAGTCTGAACTGATCAAGACTCTCCCCGTATGTCAGTCCTGCCATCCTAGGAAACAGTCTAGTAAACCTTTGATGCAATCCCTCCGTAGCCAGAACTCAAAGGAGACCAAAACTGCACACAGTACTCTATGTGGTCTGACATGTGGCAAGGCATCTCTGCTGCTGTACTTGAATGCTAATGCTATTCAGGCCAATATACCACTTCACCTCCTGCTGCACCCTCCATGCTTACTTACAGTAACTGGTGTACAATGACAACCAGGTCTCATTGCACCACTCCCTTTCCCAATCCATCACCATTCAGACAATAATCCACTTTCCTGTTTTTCTTGGCAAAGTGGGTAACCTCACATTTATCTGCATTGTACTTCACCTACCATGTATTTGCCCCCTCAACATTTCCAAATCACACTGAAGCACCTCTGCATCTCCTCACAGCTCACTCTCCCACCCAACTTGTCATTTTGCCCAATTCATTTGTCTATCCATTTCTCCACATGACGTGAAGAATACATTCACATCCTTCAAACTTAACTTGAAGTCCAGTAAGGAAGTGTTTTATGATTCAGATTGTCCCCACCAGAACCTGCACAGTATTTGGCATCTCCTATTTCAACTGCATCATTTTAACCTTTATATTTATGTTCCCTTTATCTCTCTCTTTTTTTTATTTTTAATTCTAGTTTCTCATTTCCATTTCCTATTTCTTTATTTCAATCACTGGCTTCTGCATTGTCTGCTCTTGTTCCAGCTGTTTTAACTGCAACTGAATATCACCTGATTCCGCTGTTTCAATCCCTGGGGTGTTGTGTTTTTTTTTAATGAACACAAGTGCCATGCTAGGACTTCAATTATCTTTGCCGCTTTAGCTCTGTCAGCCAAAGTTAACTCCAGCTTACCCATCAAGACGTTCAATGGGATTTTAGAAATCTCCCTTCAAACTGCTAGGGTTAACTCTAACACTAACTGTAATCCTTTGCCATTTCCAGTGCCATGTCTTACACCCAATACAGAGCCTGGTGTTTTCTTTCACTTGTCTTATAGACTAATACTGCACCCACATCCCCGTTGCTTCTGTCTCGGATCTCTGCAGGATGTGAACCGAAATTTTGTTATGCCTCATGGGTAGTGCTGGAAATGAAGCTCTCCATAGTTTGTTCTAAAATATGCAACATTCCCAAATTTACCTGACAAAGTGTGGGCTAGATTTTTGTACTTAGCAAGAATGACTTTATTATGAGTAAATAGACCTAACTACAAGTACACCATTATGAACCCATGTCATATCACACTGCTATTTAAAACTCTGATCCCTTATTAAACTCTGCCCCCGTACTCTCTCTCACTCACTCACTCACTCACTCACTCACATGCAGGATTAAAAATGTTTGGGATTTTTTTATTCATTAACGGGATGAGGATGTCACTGACTAGGCAGCATTTATTGCCCAGAAGGTAGTTCAGAGTCAACAACATAAGTGTGGGTCTGGAGTCACATGTAGGCTAGACCAGGGAAGGATGGCAGTTTCCTTCCCTAAAAGATATCAGTGAACCAGATGGGTTTTTCTGACATTTGACAACGGATTCATTGTCATCATTAGACTGCTAATTGCAGGTATTTTTATCCCATGGTGGGATATGGATGGAGGAGAAAAAAATGGGAAAGCAGTTCAGTCATTCCTGTTCACCAAGGTTGCTGAGATGATTCTTATGCTGATCAGGATGCTGTTTCTAAATCATTGTCTGAATGAGGGGGTGACTGGTTCACTTGTAAAAAGCCTCTGACTTTTGTTAAAAACACAACTTACAGCGACTGCAGAAAGAAAGATAAATTGATTTTATTCAGCCCTAAAGTGCCTTTTACTACAGACAGCAGAGAGAGTTCCTGAGCTGGTGGTAGACTGAAGGCTTTTCTGTATCTTGCTGACAGCTCCAAGCTGTTAAGTAGATGGTGGTGATCCCACGTATCTGTCTTTTTGCATCATTGTCTTTATAGTTGCACTCTACTTGTGATCTTTTTATGGGGCATATTTCCATAAAACAGACTAGTTTCCAGAGTAAGTTCTCTTTTCATGTTCTTTTCCTCTGCACGTCTGTCCCTTTATGCTAAGGCATAAATCTGAATATTAGAAACTATTGCTATGGCAGCAGTTATCTGACTGCTGTTACTTTACCAGCGTTCAAGTCATTCTGGGTCCTTGGGCATTCAAAGGAAATTCACAAGGGTGTAAACATACCCCATATCTGATTAAACAGTCCTGTACTTGTCACCACATTAATACTGATACTGCTAGTGCTGTAACACGTACCAAATATTTCCATCTCTCAAAGCAAAATCACCCTCTACTTCATGAGACCACTGTCCCATCACATTTGGATTTCCTGCATGGGTTCCTCTGTAAATGTGAACCTGCAAACACCCAATACACAGTACTTGTGAAAACTTTGGTACACGTTAGACAATTCCTATAAAGATCAATGCACCTCTGGGGTTACCTGTTAACAGTGGCACACTCCTGAGAACTTCACATGATACTGACGTATAGCCAGGGGAATCTTCATAAACATTGGCAAACTCCCTAAAGGCTGGCATATTCTCAGGATCTTGCTGTGAACACAAACCTAATTTTGCAGATCACTGCAAATGCTGACTCATTGCCAGTGCTATCCACCCCCAGGGAGCACATTGTAAATACCCTGTAAATAGCGACACACCCCCAGGGAGCACATTGTAAATACTGGTACATCCCCAGGGAGCAGATGTAAATACTGACACACTTTCAAGGACCCTCTGTAAATACTAACAAACCCTGAGGGAGCCCCCATAAATACAGACATACTAATAGGCAGTCATCAAGTTCTGTTAAATCAAGGATGATACTCATGGGGCCCACACTCCCAGGGACATGCTGTAAATAGTGACACACTCCTAGGGTCCCCTGTGAATATTTACATGCTCCCAGGGATATGCTGTCAATAGGGACAAAAATCCAGTGACTTCTGTTAAATATTGACCTGTAGAATCATACAGTACAGAGGCCCTTTAGCCCACCAAACCTAAAACCAAGAATACACTCTATCTATCCTCGACCCACTCTCCAGCACTTGGCCCATAGCCTTGAATATAATGACATTTCAAGTGTGCTCACCCGTATCCGTTTTAAAGGTTGTGAGCTTTCCCACCTCAGCCATTCTCCCAGGCAGTGCATTCCAGACCCCCACCATCTTCTGAGTGAAAAAGATTTTCTCAAATTTCTCCTACTTTAAAATGATGCCCCCTTGTTGCTGACCCTTCAACACAGGCAAACAGCTGCTTTCTGTCCACCCTGTCCATACCCCTTGTAATCTTATAGACCTCCATCAGATTCCCCCTCAGCCTTCACTGCTCTAAAGAGGACAACTGGAGCGTATCCAGCTTCTCTCCATAGCTGAAATGCTTGGTGCCAGGCAAATACCTGGTGAGTCTCTTCTGTACCCCCACCAGTGTAATCACATTCTTCCTATAGTGTGACGACTAGAAATGCACACAGTACTCCAGCTGTGGTCTAACCAAAGTTCAGTACGTTTCCAACATAACGTCCCTACTCTTATAATCTATGCCTTGACTGATAAAGGCAACACCTTCTTAACTTTTCTATTAACCTAGATAAAAACCAAAAAAAAAACTGCAGATGCTGTAAATTAGAACATAAACAGAAGTTGCTGGAAAAGCTCAGCAGGTCTGGCAGCAT
>NW_025969650.1:0-4226 GCF_021869965.1 Rhincodon typus | reverse complement strand
CTGTGTTCCTCCAGCTCCACACTGTATTATCTTTGACTCCAGCATCTGCAGTTCTTGCTATCCCCAGGTTGCAAGAATCATACAGTTTATAATATTCCACTGAATTGACATTGGATGGGTCTGGCGCCATATGTACCCTCTCATCAATATTTGGAAAATAAGGCGATTTGGTGTCAGAAAGAACTGACCCTCAAATGAAGTAGGCCAAAGGACATGGTCATCCTGATGACATGAGTAGCTGTGCTGTGGTCATTGACTGAAGTGATTCAGACGAGTTATTGTCACAGTGTGGATTGCAGACCCTGAAACAAGAGATATTAACAGGGGTAGGTGGAAGAGAATGAAAGGGAACATCCAGAGGAATGAACCATTATTTTCTTCATAGAAGAGCAGGAGTTTGAGAGAAGGACCCATCAGGAGCAAACACCCCATGCCCCAGACCCTAGAGGTCCCCACGTCTGCTTCTCCATTCAACAGAACAGCTTCATAATCGAAAAAATGTTGTCATCTATCATAGGCTGCGTATTTCCTTTCTTTGTCTAATTGAACATGCAGGATAGTTAAACTGCTGCTTCTTATCAGACTTGATAAACTACTTGAAATGGTTGACTGCCTATTATTAATGTAACTGCAGCCATGTAAAACCGAACACCAGGGTCACGAGGTTGACAATGTTTAGGGAGCTTTCCTCATGTAAAGGAGGCAAGCAGTGTGGCCCCGGAAGGATCAGCTCAGTCACTCTTGGGGTTGCCAAGTTCCACCTGGTGTTTCCTTCCGGTGAGCAGTGACCCCCTCCCCATGGTCTGAGCTGCCCATGTGCAAGGTTAACAGCGACAGCTCGCAGTGAATCCACCCCTGCTGTGATATTGCTGGCCTATTGCTGCTGGCCTTATGACGGGTAGATGATGGCTGTCAAATGGCGGGGTGATGTGAATGTGACCTGCCTGTGATTTTGATTATGGTGAGGGAGAGTCAAGCGACTGGCCGAGTGTAGATGGCTGGAAGTAGGTTCAGATGGAGTGAGTGACCAGTGTCTTGTCAAGCTCCATGTGTTCTAAACATGGTGCTGACCCACCTTCAAAACTAATGGATCTCACATTGGTCTGAGCTGCCCACTCTGCCTGAACCAGCCTTGCCTTGCCAGGATTGACCAATCCCAAAGCCGCTGAGGGTGGGAGATCAGGTGGCTATGTTCACCTAGTTTGGTCAGCCCACTGACACAGTTTACTGAGAATGGCTCAGTGGTTAGCACTGCTGCCTCGCAGTGACAGGGTTCTGGGTTCAATTCTACCTGTGAGCGACCGTCTGTATGGAGTTTGTACATTCTCCCCGTGTCTGCGTGGGTTTTCTCTGGATGCTCCGGTTTCCTCCCACAGTCCAAAGGTGTGCAGGTTAGGTGGATTGGCCATGGGCAATGCATGGTAACAGGAATAGGGTGGGTCTGGGCAGGATGCTCTTCAGACGGTCAGTGAGGACACAATGGGCCAAATAGCCTGCTTCCACACTATGAGTCTATGACCATTACACTAACAATTACTTGGTACAGGTGAGGACCAATACAGGAGGAGCCTTTCTGAAGAATGCAGAGAGCTGCCAATCCATTACACACTCCTTTGTACATCACTGTAGTGAACAGCAGGGTGAAAGTTACCTGACCTCCTGAAAACCCCTCACAGCGGCTCCCCTCACTCCAGTGATCCCTGTGGCCCTCAGTTCTCACCGCAAGCTTGGAATATGGGATTCTAATCATTGACTGTATGAAACACAAGTGTCTGGAGCATGTGGAGTCACCCCGCCCCTCCCCACACACAAGGAGGGGAAATCAGAGGGTGCATTGCTGCTACTTATCACCTAACCCCTACACTTTCAGATAAGGTACCCTCACTGAATCACATTTTAAATTCAGATTGATTTCACCAAATGACGATGGACGCTGTTGCTATCAATTGAAAATTTCAAACCTGAGATTGACAGACTTTTTTGTTGTTGTTGGCGGGTCTATCAAGTTGCCTGCATGGTGGGACACAGGCTGCAGGATTGAAAGAAAGAATGAATGAATGAGTGAATGAATGAGTGAGTGAATGAGTGAATGAACGAATGATTGGGGAGTGTGAGCTATTTGCTGCTGCTCCCTTGTAACCAGTAGGTGGCAGCATGATACAAGGAACAGAGGCAGCCTCAGGAATTGCACTGTCCCCATAGGGGAGAGCTAGCTCAGTATGTGAGTGGACAGCACTGATCCCCAGGGCTGTTAAACTGATGTCTATTTCAAGCCCACTGACTCCCATAGCTACCTAGACTCACATCCTCTCACCCACCTTCCTGCAAGGATGCAATCCCCTACTTCCAATTCCTCTGGCTCCGCTGCATCTGCTCCCAAGATGGGGCGTTCCACTCCCGAACACCCCAGATATCCTCCTATTTCAAGGACCACAACATCGCCCCTTAGTGATCAAAAACACTCCCGACTGCATTCCTTGCGTTTCCCGCACCTCTGCCCTCACATCCCCTCCCCCCAACAAAAACAAAGATAGAATCCCCCTTGTCCTCCTCTATCACCCCACTAACCTCCGGATTCAATGTATCATTCTCTGCCACTTCCGCCACCTGCAATCTGACCCCACAACCAAGGATATATTTCCCTCCCCACCCCTATCTGCCTTCCGTAGGGACCGCTCTCTCCGTGACTCCCTCGTCCGTTCCACACTCCCCACTAGCCCCACCACCCCGTCACCTTTCCCTGCAACCGCAGGAAGTGCTACACCTGCCCCTACATCTCCCCCCTCACCTCCATTCAAGGCCCAAAACAAACCTTTCACATCAGACAGAGGTTCACCTGCACATCTGTCAATGTGGTCTATTGCATCCACTGTTCCCGATGTGGCCTCCTCTACATCGGGGAAACCAAGGGGAGGCTCGGAGACCGCTTTGTAGAGCGCCTGTGCTCTGTTCGCGACAAACAACAGCTTCCAGTCGCGAACCATTTTAACTCCCCCTCCCACTCCCTGGGCAACATGTCCAACCTGGGCCTCCTCCAGTGTCACAATGACACCACCCGCAAACTGGAGGAGCAGCACCTCATATTCTGCCTCAGGAGCCTACAGCCCAATGGCCTAAACATGGATTTCACCAGTTTCAAAATCTCCCCACCCCCGGCCTCATCCCATGACCAACCCTCCCTCTCATTCCCACCTCCTTGACCTGACACAACCTGTCCACCTTCTCTCCCACCTATCCACTCCTCCCACCTCACTGACCAATCCCCACCACTACCTACCTGCACTCACCTAACACCATCCCACCTACCTTCCCCAGGCCCACCCCTCCTCCCTCTATTTATTTCAGAGGTCCCTGCCCCCTCCCCCATTTCTGAAGAAGGGTCCCAACCCAAAATGTCAGCTTTCCTGCTCCTCTGATGCTGCCTGGCCTGCTGTGTTCATCCACACTGTGTTATCTCTTGTTACTGCCATTACACTGGTTTTATTTAAAAAAAAGGCGAGGGGGTGGGGGGAACACTTGGAAAGCAAGAATGGGGTTGAGGAACAGGAAGATCTGAGTACGTTATATGAATAAAAAATGGAAGTTGCTGGAAAAGCTCAGCGGGACTGGCAGCATCTGTGAAGAAAAAAATCAGAGGAAGGGTCACAGGACCCGAAACGTTAACTCAGATAACAAGATGTAGAGCTGGATGAACACAGCAGGCCAAGCAGCATCATAGGAACAGAAAAGCTGACGTTTCGGGCCTAGTCTAGGGCTAGTCCTCGCTTTCTTTGCAAACAAGCCGTCTGGAGCTGGCATCAGTCCTGCGGCTCTCTCACCATTCCGGGATAATCCCCCAATTGGTACAAGGCCTAATATCGGTGTTTCCTGTTCAGGTCCACATCCACCACACATCCCACCCACCCCGTCAGCTTTCCTGCTCCTATGATGCTGCTTGGCCTGCTGTGTTCATCCAGCTCTACACCTTGTTACCTCAGATTCTCCAGCATCTGCAGTTCCTACTATCTCTGATACAATGTTAACTCAGATGTTTTTTTCTTCATAGATGCTGCCAGACCTGCTGAGCTTTTCCAGCAACTTCTGTTTTTGTTTCTGATTTACAGCATCCGTAGTTCTTTCTGTTTTTATTGGACATTACATGAATCTCAGGTTACGAAGGCCATTGGATTGCAAACACAGCACTGATGGTTTCTTTAGAAGGAAGATCATGTGAAACTTGTGCACTT
>NW_025969649.1:9226-14275 GCF_021869965.1 Rhincodon typus | reverse complement strand
GCAATTTTGTTTATGTTCATTTCTGCATTAAGTTGAGTTGCCAGTACGAAGTGGAGGCTAGTCGGTCACTCGCCAATTGCTTTGCAATTATGGGGAGGAATCCAGTTGTTCATGAAGACAAACTGACATGGAACTCTTCAAGGGTCCCCTTCATCTGCTGCCCTAGCCTTGATGTATGGACAGAGTGAAACAGTGTAAATGAGATTCCCTTTCTGGATTTCATCTTTCAAAGTAGTCTAGAGGAAACACTTGACTCTTGGTACAATGACCTTTAGCAGTGACTTCAGTTGTGAAGAAGGGTCACTGGACTCAACGTTAACTTTCTCTCTCCATAGATGCTGCCAGATCTGGCGAGTTTCTCCAGCAATTTCTGTTTTTGTTTGTTTCTGACAAATGTTGATCTGTGTGTGACAGCAGAGTGCCATCTGCTGGAGTGCCAGTTAAGCTGTTAATGCTTCAACTGCTGAAATGCAGAAATTTACCTATTGAATGTGCTTGTAGCTCAACTTGGCAGTCTCCCAGCTAAAACAGACTTTATCATGTTGATAAACTTGTATTGGGTAGATAAGACTCATTATTGCTTTTGGAGTTTATGCTGTTTATTCTGTGCAATACATTGCTGTGTGTACCCTCTCAACTTTATTGCAACAGCTCAATACCCTAGCCCTCTTTCCTCATCCTTTCATTTTAAATAAATCCACACACAAACTATATTATTCCCATTGGCATCACTAGTTATCCTCCCGTATCCTTTCTAATTTCCAGGGATACAGTTCCATCCATGAGACCCATTTATAGCTGTAAAATCATAATGGTCAGTTTCTGGGCCTAATATACAACTAAAAGTCACCTGATCAAGCATGCATTAGGGCCATTTCCTATGTGATAGGTGGCTGCTACTTAAAAAGAGGCGTCAGGCTTCTTTACATAAGTGAAGGGCCTAATGCCTCTTTGAATCAACCTCTTGGAATGGATAGAGATTAAGTAGTGGCCTCCAGAATTTAAAATTCATCGTTAAAACACTCCTCATTTCATCCCTGGATATTTTTCAGTTATCAAGTATGTCTCCTTTGGGTCACTAACCTTGCAGTTAATAAGTTTCCCAGATTTTACGCACACTAGAGACATTTCTTCACCCACTCTGTACTGAATTTTTTCCTCATCTCAGTCCTAAATAGCCTACACCATATCTTTAAACTGTGGTTCTGGACTCTCCAGTCATTGGGAAAATCCTTTCTGCACTTGTCCTGTCTAGTCTTGTTAGACCTTTTGTAGGTTTCTGTGAGATCCCCTTCATTGTTCTAAACTCCAGTGAATATAGTCTGAACTGATCAAGACTCTCCCCGTATGTCAGTCCTGCCATCCTAGGAAACAGTCTAGTAAACCTTTGATGCAATCCCTCCGTAGCCAGAACTCAAAGGAGACCAAAACTGCACACAGTACTCTATGTGGTCTGACATGTGGCAAGGCATCTCTGCTGCTGTACTTGAATGCTAATGCTATTCAGGCCAATATACCACTTCACCTCCTGCTGCACCCTCCATGCTTACTTACAGTAACTGGTGTACAATGACAACCAGGTCTCATTGCACCACTCCCTTTCCCAATCCATCACCATTCAGACAATAATCCACTTTCCTGTTTTTCTTGGCAAAGTGGGTAACCTCACATTTATCTGCATTGTACTTCACCTACCATGTATTTGCCCCCTCAACATTTCCAAATCACACTGAAGCACCTCTGCATCTCCTCACAGCTCACTCTCCCACCCAACTTGTCATTTTGCCCAATTCATTTGTCTATCCATTTCTCCACATGACGTGAAGAATACATTCACATCCTTCAAACTTAACTTGAAGTCCAGTAAGGAAGTGTTTTATGATTCAGATTGTCCCCACCAGAACCTGCACAGTATTTGGCATCTCCTATTTCAACTGCATCATTTTAACCTTTATATTTATGTTCCCTTTATCTCTCTCTTTTTTTTATTTTTAATTCTAGTTTCTCATTTCCATTTCCTATTTCTTTATTTCAATCACTGGCTTCTGCATTGTCTGCTCTTGTTCCAGCTGTTTTAACTGCAACTGAATATCACCTGATTCCGCTGTTTCAATCCCTGGGGTGTTGTGTTTTTTTTTAATGAACACAAGTGCCATGCTAGGACTTCAATTATCTTTGCCGCTTTAGCTCTGTCAGCCAAAGTTAACTCCAGCTTACCCATCAAGACGTTCAATGGGATTTTAGAAATCTCCCTTCAAACTGCTAGGGTTAACTCTAACACTAACTGTAATCCTTTGCCATTTCCAGTGCCATGTCTTACACCCAATACAGAGCCTGGTGTTTTCTTTCACTTGTCTTATAGACTAATACTGCACCCACATCCCCGTTGCTTCTGTCTCGGATCTCTGCAGGATGTGAACCGAAATTTTGTTATGCCTCATGGGTAGTGCTGGAAATGAAGCTCTCCATAGTTTGTTCTAAAATATGCAACATTCCCAAATTTACCTGACAAAGTGTGGGCTAGATTTTTGTACTTAGCAAGAATGACTTTATTATGAGTAAATAGACCTAACTACAAGTACACCATTATGAACCCATGTCATATCACACTGCTATTTAAAACTCTGATCCCTTATTAAACTCTGCCCCCGTACTCTCTCTCACTCACTCACTCACTCACTCACTCACATGCAGGATTAAAAATGTTTGGGATTTTTTTATTCATTAACGGGATGAGGATGTCACTGACTAGGCAGCATTTATTGCCCAGAAGGTAGTTCAGAGTCAACAACATAAGTGTGGGTCTGGAGTCACATGTAGGCTAGACCAGGGAAGGATGGCAGTTTCCTTCCCTAAAAGATATCAGTGAACCAGATGGGTTTTTCTGACATTTGACAACGGATTCATTGTCATCATTAGACTGCTAATTGCAGGTATTTTTATCCCATGGTGGGATATGGATGGAGGAGAAAAAAATGGGAAAGCAGTTCAGTCATTCCTGTTCACCAAGGTTGCTGAGATGATTCTTATGCTGATCAGGATGCTGTTTCTAAATCATTGTCTGAATGAGGGGGTGACTGGTTCACTTGTAAAAAGCCTCTGACTTTTGTTAAAAACACAACTTACAGCGACTGCAGAAAGAAAGATAAATTGATTTTATTCAGCCCTAAAGTGCCTTTTACTACAGACAGCAGAGAGAGTTCCTGAGCTGGTGGTAGACTGAAGGCTTTTCTGTATCTTGCTGACAGCTCCAAGCTGTTAAGTAGATGGTGGTGATCCCACGTATCTGTCTTTTTGCATCATTGTCTTTATAGTTGCACTCTACTTGTGATCTTTTTATGGGGCATATTTCCATAAAACAGACTAGTTTCCAGAGTAAGTTCTCTTTTCATGTTCTTTTCCTCTGCACGTCTGTCCCTTTATGCTAAGGCATAAATCTGAATATTAGAAACTATTGCTATGGCAGCAGTTATCTGACTGCTGTTACTTTACCAGCGTTCAAGTCATTCTGGGTCCTTGGGCATTCAAAGGAAATTCACAAGGGTGTAAACATACCCCATATCTGATTAAACAGTCCTGTACTTGTCACCACATTAATACTGATACTGCTAGTGCTGTAACACGTACCAAATATTTCCATCTCTCAAAGCAAAATCACCCTCTACTTCATGAGACCACTGTCCCATCACATTTGGATTTCCTGCATGGGTTCCTCTGTAAATGTGAACCTGCAAACACCCAATACACAGTACTTGTGAAAACTTTGGTACACGTTAGACAATTCCTATAAAGATCAATGCACCTCTGGGGTTACCTGTTAACAGTGGCACACTCCTGAGAACTTCACATGATACTGACGTATAGCCAGGGGAATCTTCATAAACATTGGCAAACTCCCTAAAGGCTGGCATATTCTCAGGATCTTGCTGTGAACACAAACCTAATTTTGCAGATCACTGCAAATGCTGACTCATTGCCAGTGCTATCCACCCCCAGGGAGCACATTGTAAATACCCTGTAAATAGCGACACACCCCCAGGGAGCACATTGTAAATACTGGTACATCCCCAGGGAGCAGATGTAAATACTGACACACTTTCAAGGACCCTCTGTAAATACTAACAAACCCTGAGGGAGCCCCCATAAATACAGACATACTAATAGGCAGTCATCAAGTTCTGTTAAATCAAGGATGATACTCATGGGGCCCACACTCCCAGGGACATGCTGTAAATAGTGACACACTCCTAGGGTCCCCTGTGAATATTTACATGCTCCCAGGGATATGCTGTCAATAGGGACAAAAATCCAGTGACTTCTGTTAAATATTGACCTGTAGAATCATACAGTACAGAGGCCCTTTAGCCCACCAAACCTAAAACCAAGAATACACTCTATCTATCCTCGACCCACTCTCCAGCACTTGGCCCATAGCCTTGAATATAATGACATTTCAAGTGTGCTCACCCGTATCCGTTTTAAAGGTTGTGAGCTTTCCCACCTCAGCCATTCTCCCAGGCAGTGCATTCCAGACCCCCACCATCTTCTGAGTGAAAAAGATTTTCTCAAATTTCTCCTACTTTAAAATGATGCCCCCTTGTTGCTGACCCTTCAACACAGGCAAACAGCTGCTTTCTGTCCACCCTGTCCATACCCCTTGTAATCTTATAGACCTCCATCAGATTCCCCCTCAGCCTTCACTGCTCTAAAGAGGACAACTGGAGCGTATCCAGCTTCTCTCCATAGCTGAAATGCTTGGTGCCAGGCAAATACCTGGTGAGTCTCTTCTGTACCCCCACCAGTGTAATCACATTCTTCCTATAGTGTGACGACTAGAAATGCACACAGTACTCCAGCTGTGGTCTAACCAAAGTTCAGTACGTTTCCAACATAACGTCCCTACTCTTATAATCTATGCCTTGACTGATAAAGGCAACACCTTCTTAACTTTTCTATTAACCTAGATAAAAACCAAAAAAAAAACTGCAGATGCTGTAAATTAGAACATAAACAGAAGTTGCTGGAAAAGCTCAGCAGGTCTGGCAGCAT
>NW_025969649.1:0-4226 GCF_021869965.1 Rhincodon typus | reverse complement strand
CTGTGTTCCTCCAGCTCCACACTGTATTATCTTTGACTCCAGCATCTGCAGTTCTTGCTATCCCCAGGTTGCAAGAATCATACAGTTTATAATATTCCACTGAATTGACATTGGATGGGTCTGGCGCCATATGTACCCTCTCATCAATATTTGGAAAATAAGGCGATTTGGTGTCAGAAAGAACTGACCCTCAAATGAAGTAGGCCAAAGGACATGGTCATCCTGATGACATGAGTAGCTGTGCTGTGGTCATTGACTGAAGTGATTCAGACGAGTTATTGTCACAGTGTGGATTGCAGACCCTGAAACAAGAGATATTAACAGGGGTAGGTGGAAGAGAATGAAAGGGAACATCCAGAGGAATGAACCATTATTTTCTTCATAGAAGAGCAGGAGTTTGAGAGAAGGACCCATCAGGAGCAAACACCCCATGCCCCAGACCCTAGAGGTCCCCACGTCTGCTTCTCCATTCAACAGAACAGCTTCATAATCGAAAAAATGTTGTCATCTATCATAGGCTGCGTATTTCCTTTCTTTGTCTAATTGAACATGCAGGATAGTTAAACTGCTGCTTCTTATCAGACTTGATAAACTACTTGAAATGGTTGACTGCCTATTATTAATGTAACTGCAGCCATGTAAAACCGAACACCAGGGTCACGAGGTTGACAATGTTTAGGGAGCTTTCCTCATGTAAAGGAGGCAAGCAGTGTGGCCCCGGAAGGATCAGCTCAGTCACTCTTGGGGTTGCCAAGTTCCACCTGGTGTTTCCTTCCGGTGAGCAGTGACCCCCTCCCCATGGTCTGAGCTGCCCATGTGCAAGGTTAACAGCGACAGCTCGCAGTGAATCCACCCCTGCTGTGATATTGCTGGCCTATTGCTGCTGGCCTTATGACGGGTAGATGATGGCTGTCAAATGGCGGGGTGATGTGAATGTGACCTGCCTGTGATTTTGATTATGGTGAGGGAGAGTCAAGCGACTGGCCGAGTGTAGATGGCTGGAAGTAGGTTCAGATGGAGTGAGTGACCAGTGTCTTGTCAAGCTCCATGTGTTCTAAACATGGTGCTGACCCACCTTCAAAACTAATGGATCTCACATTGGTCTGAGCTGCCCACTCTGCCTGAACCAGCCTTGCCTTGCCAGGATTGACCAATCCCAAAGCCGCTGAGGGTGGGAGATCAGGTGGCTATGTTCACCTAGTTTGGTCAGCCCACTGACACAGTTTACTGAGAATGGCTCAGTGGTTAGCACTGCTGCCTCGCAGTGACAGGGTTCTGGGTTCAATTCTACCTGTGAGCGACCGTCTGTATGGAGTTTGTACATTCTCCCCGTGTCTGCGTGGGTTTTCTCTGGATGCTCCGGTTTCCTCCCACAGTCCAAAGGTGTGCAGGTTAGGTGGATTGGCCATGGGCAATGCATGGTAACAGGAATAGGGTGGGTCTGGGCAGGATGCTCTTCAGACGGTCAGTGAGGACACAATGGGCCAAATAGCCTGCTTCCACACTATGAGTCTATGACCATTACACTAACAATTACTTGGTACAGGTGAGGACCAATACAGGAGGAGCCTTTCTGAAGAATGCAGAGAGCTGCCAATCCATTACACACTCCTTTGTACATCACTGTAGTGAACAGCAGGGTGAAAGTTACCTGACCTCCTGAAAACCCCTCACAGCGGCTCCCCTCACTCCAGTGATCCCTGTGGCCCTCAGTTCTCACCGCAAGCTTGGAATATGGGATTCTAATCATTGACTGTATGAAACACAAGTGTCTGGAGCATGTGGAGTCACCCCGCCCCTCCCCACACACAAGGAGGGGAAATCAGAGGGTGCATTGCTGCTACTTATCACCTAACCCCTACACTTTCAGATAAGGTACCCTCACTGAATCACATTTTAAATTCAGATTGATTTCACCAAATGACGATGGACGCTGTTGCTATCAATTGAAAATTTCAAACCTGAGATTGACAGACTTTTTTGTTGTTGTTGGCGGGTCTATCAAGTTGCCTGCATGGTGGGACACAGGCTGCAGGATTGAAAGAAAGAATGAATGAATGAGTGAATGAATGAGTGAGTGAATGAGTGAATGAACGAATGATTGGGGAGTGTGAGCTATTTGCTGCTGCTCCCTTGTAACCAGTAGGTGGCAGCATGATACAAGGAACAGAGGCAGCCTCAGGAATTGCACTGTCCCCATAGGGGAGAGCTAGCTCAGTATGTGAGTGGACAGCACTGATCCCCAGGGCTGTTAAACTGATGTCTATTTCAAGCCCACTGACTCCCATAGCTACCTAGACTCACATCCTCTCACCCACCTTCCTGCAAGGATGCAATCCCCTACTTCCAATTCCTCTGGCTCCGCTGCATCTGCTCCCAAGATGGGGCGTTCCACTCCCGAACACCCCAGATATCCTCCTATTTCAAGGACCACAACATCGCCCCTTAGTGATCAAAAACACTCCCGACTGCATTCCTTGCGTTTCCCGCACCTCTGCCCTCACATCCCCTCCCCCCAACAAAAACAAAGATAGAATCCCCCTTGTCCTCCTCTATCACCCCACTAACCTCCGGATTCAATGTATCATTCTCTGCCACTTCCGCCACCTGCAATCTGACCCCACAACCAAGGATATATTTCCCTCCCCACCCCTATCTGCCTTCCGTAGGGACCGCTCTCTCCGTGACTCCCTCGTCCGTTCCACACTCCCCACTAGCCCCACCACCCCGTCACCTTTCCCTGCAACCGCAGGAAGTGCTACACCTGCCCCTACATCTCCCCCCTCACCTCCATTCAAGGCCCAAAACAAACCTTTCACATCAGACAGAGGTTCACCTGCACATCTGTCAATGTGGTCTATTGCATCCACTGTTCCCGATGTGGCCTCCTCTACATCGGGGAAACCAAGGGGAGGCTCGGAGACCGCTTTGTAGAGCGCCTGTGCTCTGTTCGCGACAAACAACAGCTTCCAGTCGCGAACCATTTTAACTCCCCCTCCCACTCCCTGGGCAACATGTCCAACCTGGGCCTCCTCCAGTGTCACAATGACACCACCCGCAAACTGGAGGAGCAGCACCTCATATTCTGCCTCAGGAGCCTACAGCCCAATGGCCTAAACATGGATTTCACCAGTTTCAAAATCTCCCCACCCCCGGCCTCATCCCATGACCAACCCTCCCTCTCATTCCCACCTCCTTGACCTGACACAACCTGTCCACCTTCTCTCCCACCTATCCACTCCTCCCACCTCACTGACCAATCCCCACCACTACCTACCTGCACTCACCTAACACCATCCCACCTACCTTCCCCAGGCCCACCCCTCCTCCCTCTATTTATTTCAGAGGTCCCTGCCCCCTCCCCCATTTCTGAAGAAGGGTCCCAACCCAAAATGTCAGCTTTCCTGCTCCTCTGATGCTGCCTGGCCTGCTGTGTTCATCCACACTGTGTTATCTCTTGTTACTGCCATTACACTGGTTTTATTTAAAAAAAAGGCGAGGGGGTGGGGGGAACACTTGGAAAGCAAGAATGGGGTTGAGGAACAGGAAGATCTGAGTACGTTATATGAATAAAAAATGGAAGTTGCTGGAAAAGCTCAGCGGGACTGGCAGCATCTGTGAAGAAAAAAATCAGAGGAAGGGTCACAGGACCCGAAACGTTAACTCAGATAACAAGATGTAGAGCTGGATGAACACAGCAGGCCAAGCAGCATCATAGGAACAGAAAAGCTGACGTTTCGGGCCTAGTCTAGGGCTAGTCCTCGCTTTCTTTGCAAACAAGCCGTCTGGAGCTGGCATCAGTCCTGCGGCTCTCTCACCATTCCGGGATAATCCCCCAATTGGTACAAGGCCTAATATCGGTGTTTCCTGTTCAGGTCCACATCCACCACACATCCCACCCACCCCGTCAGCTTTCCTGCTCCTATGATGCTGCTTGGCCTGCTGTGTTCATCCAGCTCTACACCTTGTTACCTCAGATTCTCCAGCATCTGCAGTTCCTACTATCTCTGATACAATGTTAACTCAGATGTTTTTTTCTTCATAGATGCTGCCAGACCTGCTGAGCTTTTCCAGCAACTTCTGTTTTTGTTTCTGATTTACAGCATCCGTAGTTCTTTCTGTTTTTATTGGACATTACATGAATCTCAGGTTACGAAGGCCATTGGATTGCAAACACAGCACTGATGGTTTCTTTAGAAGGAAGATCATGTGAAACTTGTGCACTT
>NW_025969648.1:0-14288 GCF_021869965.1 Rhincodon typus | reverse complement strand
TTCGGTTTCACTTTCCAGCCTCCTGATTTCTGCCTTTTATTTTATTTATTTTGGTTTGTTCTGATTTGGATGTTGTAAGCAATTTAACTGTTCCAAACCAGATGTAGGTGGACTTTCCAGGGTATGAACTCTCTTGGATACCCTCATGGACACTGGCCTGTGTGTTATCTGACTCCGGTTCGGTCTAAAGGGGCTCATTTGCTGTCTCGAGTTTGCATACTGGCAGCAACTACAATGACATGCCGGCCAAGATCCTGAAGAAAATTTTAACCGTTCAACCAAGTCTTGGCTTTGTTTTGGGTTTTGCTGTGGGCAGACCTAGAGTCCCTCTAATCAGGATATGTCCTGAGTCAGGCTATGCAATTGCCTTCACTCAGGCGGTGTTCTCCAAGCTTGATCGTACTGGCAAGGGTGCCCGCTTCCATCTGAATACCCTACAATTCAAATGCTCTACTTGCTGCATTTTCCAATGATAAAGCTATTTGTAGTGCCTGTTTGAAGTCCAGTTGGGTTTCAACTGGTAGGTGGTTTTCTTGCATGGTTGCATCATTAATCTCACATACAAAATGGTCTCTAAGCATCGCATTAAGATTTAAAACAAACTCAGAGGAAGGGTCACCGGACCTGAAACGTTAACTCTGATATTTTCTTCACAGATGCTGCCAGGCCTGCTGAGATTTTCCAGCAACTTCTGTTCTTGTTCCTGATTTACAGCATCCGCAGTTTCCTTTGGTTT
Source organism: Rhincodon typus (assembly GCF_021869965.1). Lineage (NCBI taxonomy): Eukaryota > Metazoa > Chordata > Chondrichthyes > Orectolobiformes > Rhincodontidae > Rhincodon > Rhincodon typus. Next base: position 13,552 of record NW_025969648.1, on the reverse strand, counting down.
TCATTAGGTGATCAATATCCCTAGGATCTCTCTGCCTTTCATCAGTCATCTACTGACACAAAATGTGCGTTGTCTTTGTAAAAAGTTTTTTATGCTTCGCTCTCAATCTGCCATTCTGCTGTAACCATCTTCATTCGGATCATTTTTTATTCTGTTGCATTATCTCTCACTTGCACTCTCATCCCTCTTTCTATCATTCAGTCCTGTCATCCACAAATTCACTGACCTTTCATTTTATTCTTTAATAATAACCCCATTTTCCCTGGTTCTGTTTTTGTTTGAAAGGTTTTCATCTCTAGCATCTTATTCTGATGAAAGTTTGCCAACCTGAAATCTCAACTCCCTGCTTCTTTCTCCACAAACATCTAAATTTCTGAGGGTTTTCAGCATTTTCTTAATTTAAACCACATAAATATTGTAAACAAGACAGATACTTCCAATCGCATGTTCCACTGTGTCTGAAATGTGAAGAAAATTGCAGAAAAGTGGTGGGTCTGGTTTGAACAACGAATAAAGTGAATGGCCACAGCTTGAGGTATGATAAATGCTGAATGACTTCAGAATTGAAGAACTTGTGTAATGAGCAAAACCATCCAGACCACTAACGTGGCCAAATTTATTGAAAATGGTTTAGCCAGATGATCCATATTTTCTATTAGTACCTGCCTGGCTGGGTCATGCTTGACAGATTGTTGAATTTTATTATATTGTAATATTGCAGATTCAGTTCAATTCAGATTATCCTGCAAAGGATGAGCTGGGTATAACATGCAAGGATTTAAACACAGAGACACTTCATTTCATGACTGTACCTTATGATCCGTAATGGCTTCAGCTTTAAAGATTTTTGTCAACTCCCCCTTCTATTCTATTACATGATCTCCATCTTTACCCCTCCTCACTTAGCCAGAGCAAGGATTTTCTACAATTTAGTCCCATCTTTGAAATAAGTAGCATGCCAGAAATGCGCATTTAACAATGTCTGGATTTGAACATTTTCATCCTTCTGTCCCTTTACAGTGTCACACCTCACTATCTTTTTAACTCCTCCAGCCATACAACACTCCAAGAAACAAAAGGAAAGTTGTTGGAAAAGCTCAGATAACAAGTTGTAGAGCTGGATGAACACAGCAGGCCAAGCAGCATCGGAGGAGCAGGAAGGCTGACGTTTCGGGCCTAGACCCTTCTTCAGAAATGCTCAGCAGGTCTGGTAGCATCTGTGAAGGAAAAAACAGAGTTAACGTTTTGGGTCCGGTGACTCTTCCTCAGAACTGATGGTGGTTGGGAAAACGTCAGTTTATATGTAGAAAAAAGGGAGGGGGATGGGTTAGGGGGTAAATGATAGGATAGAGTCTAAAGAGATAGACAAGCAGTTGGATAGACAAAGAGTAGATAACGATCAGGCTGGGAGGGTGAATAGTTGTTAACGGGGGCTATTAGTGACTAACAATAGGGAGTGTGTAATGGCAGGCTATGTGATAACAAGGCCGGGTGTGTGGGGTAGGGGGCTGGGACGTGGGAGAGTTTAGGCCCTAAAATTATTGAACTCGATATTGAGTCCTGAGGGCTGCAGGGTCCCCAATTGGAAAATGAGGTGTTGTTCTTCCAGCTTGCATTGAGCTTCGCTAGAACACTGCAGCAAGCCGGAAACAAGGATGTTGGCCAGGGAGCAGGGTGGCGCGTTGAAGTGGCAGGCAACATGTAGTTCAGGGTCTTTTTTGCGAGCAGAAGGTGGATGTTCTCCGAAGTGGTCGCCAAGTCTATGCTTCATTTCCCTAATGTAGAGGAGACCACACTGTGTGCAGCAGATGCAGTAGATTAGATTCTGGGAAGTGCAGGTGAAGTGTTGCTTCACCTGGAAGTTATGTTTGGGCCCTTGGATACTGGGGAGGGAGGAGGTAAATGGGCAGGTGTTGCACCTTCGCCGGTTACAGGGGAAGGTGCCGTAGGGCTGTGGGGAGGTGTTGGGGGTGAAGGAAGTATGGACCAGGGTGTCCCGGAGGGAACAGTCCCTGTGGAAGGCGGACAAGAGAGGGGTGGGGAATATGTGTCTGGTGGTGGCATCTCGCTGGAGGTGGCGGGAAATGGCGTCTGATGATCTTCTGGATGTGGATGCTGGTGGGATGGAAGGTGAGGATGAGGGGAACCCTATCGCTGTTGTGGGAGGGAAGAGAAGGGGTTGGGGCAGAAGTACGGGAGATGGGTCGGACCTGGTTGAGGGCCCTGTCGACAACGGAGCTGGGGAATCCTCATTGTGGAAGAAGGTGGACATTTCGGAGGCTCCCCTGTCAAAGTTGGCCTCGTCTGAACATATGCGGTGGAGCCGGAGGAACTGAGAGAATGGGATGGAGTCTTTGCAGGAAGTGGGGTGTGAGGATGTATAGTCCAGGTAGCTGTGGGAGTCAGTGGGTTTGTAATGGATATTAGTGGGCAGTCTATTCCCAGAAATGTAAACTGAAATGTCAAGGAAGGGAAGGGAGGAGTCAGAGATACACCAGGTGAACGTGAGGGCAGGGTGGAAATTGGAGGCGAAATTGATGAAGTTTTCCAATTCCAGATGAGAGAGGGAAGCAGCATTGATGTATTGGAGAAAGAGTTGTGGGTGGGGGCCAGAATAGGACTGGAACAAGGAATGTTCCACGTACCCATGAAGAGACAGGCATAACTAGAGCCCATGTGGGTACCCATGGCCACCCTTCTTACCTCTAAGAAAATTGTTTCTCTCAGCCTGGCCTCAATTTAAATCATGCAAATTATATTAAACTTTGTAAGTGATCCCAAACTGGTGGGTGTAGATAACACTGAGAACAAACTCAGCACGGTCATAGAATGACAGAATTATAGGACGTTGAAGCATGGAAAGAGGCTTTCCAGCCTACAGAGCCTGCACTGGTTCTTTGGAAGAACATTTACATAATCCTATTCCTGAGCCATTTCCTTCTAAGCATACATTTTTTTCTTTTCTAGTGTTTATCCAATTTTCATTTGAAAACCACAATTAAATCTGCCCCAGCATCCTCCCAGGCAATTTCCGATCCTAACCCACTCACTGCATTCAAAAATTGTTTTTTTTTTCTCATTCTGTAGTTGGTTCTTTTACCAATTACCTTACACCCAGGTCCTCTGCTTCTTGCTCCCTCTACCAAAAATAAATTATCTGCATGCATCTGGATCCTACGTGATTTTTAACATCTCCAACAAACCACCTTTCAGCCGTTTATTTTCTGAGGAGAACAGCGCTAACTTCTCCAAATCTATCCCTGAAGCTAAAGACCCTCCTCTCTGGAGTTATTCTCATAGTTTTTTTCTAAATTCTCCCTGGTTTTCATACAATTTAGACCCAGTAATAATGAAGGAACAGCAATGGGGTTCCAAGTGAAGAAGATGTATGGATTGAAAAGGATCATGAAAGCAGTGGTATTCCCTAAATCTGTTATCTTTGTCTTATTCCCTTCATATCCAGAGGTGTTAATATCATTGAACCCAAAGGGAAATAACTTGATTTCCACTTGTTGGTCATTGTCTAACTCTTGTATATTTTGAATGTTACTTGCAGCTGATCAGCCCGAGCTACAGGTTTTTCTGCATATGGACATTATCTGCTCAAGTATCTGTGGAGTTACGAATGACATAAAACAAATGTGTAACCCTTCCTACTGCTGACGTCATTCTCATCTTGCCTGTTCGGTATATGTTTGGACCAAGGCTGTAATGATATTAGTAGCTGAGAGGCCCTGGTGAAACACAAGCTGAGTATATGTGAGCAGTTATTGCTCCATAGGCACTACCTGATAGCACCATCAATAATCCCTTCCATCACTAAGTTGATCATCAAGAGGGGAAAAATGTGCCATTGTTGATTTTATTAAATTTGCCCTGTTTTCGTTCTTTGAGACAAGACATACTCAGCACTATTTCACCAGTGTTGTACCTATACTACAGTGACGTGGCGAGGGATGTGGCTTATTCTGGAGCACAACTCTTCAATACTATATTAGTCATGTTATCAGATCCCTATGCTTTGTTGTATACAACGTCCTCAGCCATTACTTGATATTAGACAGGAGGAGGCTAAGATGGTAGTTCTGGCTGAAGGTAGCTCAGCCTTGACTTTTGCACTGACATGTTTGCCTTTTCCAGCATTGAGGATGCAGTTATGCATGGAACCTTCTTCTCTATTTAGTTGGTTAATAATTCATAATGTAATGTGGCAATACTATGGAGGTTGAGCTGATTTTTTGTTGTGGGATCCCTTTGCTTCCTTTAGAGCATGTTCTTTCCATGTTTAGTACGATTAATAACATGGTTAAGTTTCACCAGGATGGTATCTCTTTTTTTGGTGAACCCAGTACTGTTCTCTCCATCCTCTCCTTCATTCTCCATCGAACCAGTTTTATTTCCTGACTGATATTAAATGTAGAATGAGGGATATACCAAACCATAAGATTATGAACAGGTGTTGACTATAATTCAGCTTCAGAAGATAGGCTACAGCAGCTCATGAATGTTTGGTTTTGAGCTGAAAGATATTTTCTGAGTCTAGCTCAGTTTGCTACACAACAAAATGAATGTTATTCTCAAAGTGAAGATTGGTCTATGTCACATCAAGGGCTATGTGGTTGTCACATCAGTCAATACCTGGTGTAGACAGATTTATTTGTGACAGATTGGTGAGGACAACATTAAATAGGGTTTTTTTTGCATTTTGTTGGTTATGTCCACATCTGCTGCAAGCCCAGTCTTTCAGATTTCAAACTCAGCTGCCTTGGCCAATCATGATGCTACTGATCAAATCTTGGTGATAGATATTGAAGTCTTTCAATCCAGCACAACTTATTTTCCTTTGCTACTCTCAATGTTTCTCCGAAGACCAGTTCAAAATTGAGGAGCAGAGATTCGTCAGCTGAGGAATAACAGTAGATTTTCATCATCAGAAGGTTTTTCTTGCCCATTTTTGACTTGATACCATGACAGTTTCTGAGATCTAATGTTAATGATGACAACTCCTATAGCCACTCCCTCTTAATTGTATATTACTGTGTGGCCACATTTTATTGATCTTTCCTGCTGGTTGGATAGGAAATAGCCAGAGACAGTGTTATGGGAGACTAAGGGATTGCTGGAATGTATGATTCAATGGGTCTGATTATGTCAGGCAATTGCTCCCCTAGCTCATGGGATTGATCTGCTCCCAGATATTAAGAAGGAAAATTTTGAAAGGTCACTTCGATGTTATGCTTAGTCAATTCCATTGCCTACGTTAATGCTGGATTGTCCATTCTGTATTATTCCTTTTCAACTCTATTGTTCTAATTTGATACAACTAAAAGGCTTGCTGCTCTATTTGATTGCTCTGTTCAGTGATAGCCATTTTAGTGTGGATCTTGAGTCAGTGATATGTCAGACCAGTTGAGGATGGCCAATTTCACTCCCTAAAGGACATTAGTGAACCAGGTCAACCTTTACAACAATTTGTTAATTTTATGTCATCACTACTGAGACTAGAAATTTCATTATATTACTTCCCTTTGATGTGCATTTGAACACTTTACTTTGTTAATGAAATGACATACGTGTAAAATGTTGTTGCTACTTGATAGTTTGATTTGATACATACATAAACAAGGCCAAACAGAAACACAATGTTGAAACATTTTGGGTTGAATTCATCAGGACTCCAATGTAATAAATCAAACTTTAAAAGGGAATGATACTTTATACGCATTGAAAAGGGGTTGCTAATTGGTTGGAGAGAGGGTGCATTGAAACTATCTTGCACAATGATCATTGCTCTAATCAAATTATCACTCACTGAATATTGGGCCAACTCATGAGAGAGCCTGGAGAGAGCCTGTGGCCACCATGCTTTGTGCTGAAAGGTGATCTGTCTACTTCAGATTATCCTCACAAAGGGAAGGTTTCTCAAAATTTGGAACAACACCTGACGATTCTATCTCACACTATTTCTTTGTAGCAAATACTTAAGTGCTATTCTTCACTAAAAGGATACTGTTGTTGAGCCAAAAAGATGGTCTGCCACCACACCAATAAGTGACCTATGAGTTTCAGTGCTGGTGCAATGACAGGTGTACATATGTCTCAATGACTGGCAGACCGCATCACTTTGTTTGTCCACAACAGGCTGTGTGCTGACGGTGTTCAACCAGCCTGTGCTTGCAAACTCGGAGCATATACTCCAGCACTCAATATGAATCAGCTGTTATATTACATTTAGTAAGTAATCCCAACTGTGCTAAGGCAAGAAATTTAACATTATTGGCCATGTTTTGGTTCATTTTATTTTTGTGTGCTGGAAGCTACTTATATTCACATAGTGGATACTGTTCTGTGTAAACACAAGGAATTTGAGCATATATTGCCCACTCTTAATTCAGAAAGGGGTGTGACAAATGCCAAAGCCACCTATTCCTTGTAGATAACTCAAAGCCTATGTGACTGGGCTGAGGTTAATCAATGAGCTAAGGTTGACAGTTAACACATCCAGCTATATCTCCACGCCAACCAAAGTCCAACCAGTCAACACTTATTCTCAGGCTGGATAAGTTGTTGTTCCTTTGTAGTTCCCTTTTTAAACTTGATTTCTTGAGTTCCAGTCTCGATAAATGCAACATGAAGAGCTTCATTTTCATGTCTCTTTTTAGCGATGTATACTTCGATAAATGTTTAAGAGAACTCTAATTGTTTCACTAGATGAACAAATATTACAATTGGAATATTTTGTCATTGAAAACTATAATTAACCAAAATTTTCAAAACAAAACAGTGGTTGATATTCACTCCCACCCCAGTTAATAATGTGTCTGTGGTGTATTTTCAGTTTTTCCAGGAGCTCAGCTGCTTTTTATTGATACAATGTTTTTCAAATTAATGCATTACACTGCATTGATTCTGACTGATTTATTTGTCTCTAATGTAATCTTACAGTGCAAAAGCAGACTACAAAGGTTAAATACAAAAGGTATTGTCAACCACTATACCCATTGAAAATAATATATTTTCTGTTATTCACTTTAACATTTCATGTGTTCACAGTTTCAAATCCAGCTTGTATAAAAGTGCATTTGCATTCATTAAAAAATGACTAATAGTCTTGGACTTCTTCCATTCTAAACTCTATGGAGAAATTGACCCAGTTTCATTCCCTTCTTGTTTCTCACACACCTTTTTATTTAACTACTCAATGCAATCATAGAATCGTTACAGTGTGGTAGCAGGCCATTTGTCCCTATGAGTCCACACTGACCCTCTGAACAGTATCGCACCCAGACCCAGCCCCCTACCCCACCCCTGTAAGTCCACATTTCCCATGGCTAATCCACCCAGCCTGCACACATTTGGACTGTGGGAGGAAACTGGAGAACCCGGAGGAAATCATGCAGATGCAGGGAGAATGTGTAAACTCCACACAGACAGTCTCCCAAGGCTGGAATCGAAGCAGAGTGCCCTGGTGCTGTGAAGTAGCAGTGCTAATCATTGAACCACTGCATCACCTCTCATCTCCCCACGTTACCCCGTTTTTCCCCAGGCATCCAGTTTAGTCATGCCAAATATAACAATACAGTGCCCCCTCAATCAAAGCTAGGGTAGGGGTAACCATTAATAATCACCCTCCTCCCAGCACTCCTTGCAATCCCATATTCTATCGTCTCCCACATTTAGATGGTGAGTTGCCCCTTTTCACAATAATTTTCCCCTCTGTATCCCAGCATGCTGTCTTCAGTCCCTCAGCTTGACTTCTGCAGCAACCCCATCACAGCACTGGCCCTATGATAATGCCCCTTGACACTCAGTGAGCAGATTCCCTGTACTGACAGTGGCCAAACTCCCTGATGGACTTGGAAAGAAAGAGGCTCGACTGCCGAGTGACCAGACCCCAGTTGATATTTGTGCAGCTCCCAGACAGATTTTCCCCGAACCCACGGTGCACTGTTGCCCATTTTTCTGAACTGCAGTGATGCTGACCTCTTGATTCTGAATGGCACAAGTGCAAGAATGGCAGTGTCCAAGCCTCAGGACTGATACTGGATGCTGCCTTTGACTGCCTGTGCTGGGAGCTCCTGAATACCAGCTGTTCCCCTTGATTTGACTTCCCTCAGACATTGAAGCCTGGCTGGTTGGCCGCAGCACATTCAGTATCGTTGCACGCGTAAATTGCTGGCACATGTTGCACTGTGTTGTTGACTTAGCACTATGCCCTACAACAACACAGCAACTCCCTTGACTCATCACTGCAGACCACCATGACAAGGTGTCTGGTTTTGTGTCTGTGCTAAAAGGCAAGGCAAGATTGATGAATGTGAGCCCATAGTTCGAAATCATTTGCAAAGTGCTATAAAGCAAGATAAGGCAGAGATGCTATGAATTCCAAGGAGGCGCAAAGTGTATGTGAAGAGCCTGAGGTGCACTCTACTCTTAGCCATTAAATGGTGCCAGTCCTTGTGTGCAAGGTGAATTAGCAGCAACATTACATTGCATGGTGTCAGTGCAGTCCAAAGTACAACATTGAAGTGGATAACTACATAAACGCAGTGGTTACAAGAACAGACCAGAGGCTAGGAGTACTGCAGTGAGGAAATCATCTCCTGACGCCCCCCCCAAAGCCTGTCCACCATCTACAATGGTCAGGTCAGGAGTGTGATAGAATGTTCCCCATTTACTTAGATAAGTGCAACTCCAACAACACTTGACACAATCCAGGCCAAAGCAGCCCACTTGATCGGCACCACATCCACAAACATCCACACCCTCCACCACCAATGCTCAGTATCAGCAGTGTGTACTGTCTACAAGATGTACTGTAGAAAATCACCAAAGATCCTCAGACAGGATCTTCCAAACCCATGACCACTTTGATTTAGAAGGACGGGGCAGCAGATATCTGGGAACACCACCACCTACAAGATCACCCCCCAAGCCACTCACCATCCTGACTTGGAAATATTTGTTGTTCCTTCACTGTTGCAGGGTATTGTGGGTCAACATACAGCACATGTACTGCAGCGGTTCAAGAGGCAACTCACCACCAAAATCTCAAGGGCAGTTAGAGAAGGGCAATAAATGCTGGTCCAGCCGGCAACACCCACGTCCCAGGGGTGAATAAAAAAAGCGAGTCAGAGAAGTACCATAATGATGTGTTGAGCTGGTACATGGCTGAATGCCAACCTCCATGGTCAGAGGGTCCAGGGGGCCACTATCTATAAAGGGTACCCTGAGATGTTGGTGACTGCTGGTCAACGTAAAGCCCTGAAAGAGCAACCTGGAAGCTGGAACTGTCATGTACCCACCCTGACTTTCATATTAGGAGTTACCACCACCTAGTTCCTCTCAATCATGTGGGGAAATGGTGAAGCATGTGTAAGTGACACTAGGAACAAATAAATGCAAAACCAATGCAAACAGGTCTCTTTCTGCTCATTAATGAAAATCCCATCCCTTGCCATTCAAATCTTGGCTTGAAATTGGATATTATTTCTCAATGTCAACCTCTTTATTTTCACAATCTTGCCATGTTTTCCCTTGTCCATGCCATTCATGGGATAGAAAAATTCATAACCCATTATTAATTCCTCAGGTTCACTTTCTGTTTGATCAACATTCACTCTATTAACTTTTCTTTTTCAAATATCAATAGAAATTGATTTGATTTGATTTATTATTGTCACATGTATTGAGATGCAGTGAAAAGTATTGTTTTGCATGCTAACTAGACAAATCATACTTTTACAACCGGATAGTAGAACAGAATGCAGAATATAGTGTTACAGCTACACCTTGAAGGTGCAGCGAAAGATCAACTTTAATATATGAGAGGACCTTCATAAGTCTGATAACAACAGGGAAGATGTTGTTCTTGAATCTGCTGGTACGTGTTTTCAAACTTTTGTATCTTCTTCCTGAAGGAAGAGGGTGGAAGAGAGTATAACTGGGTTGGGAGGGGTCTTTGGTTATGTTGGCTGCTTTCCCGAGGCTGTAGGAAGTGTAGACGGAGTCAATGGAAAAAACAGATAACAAGGTGTAGAGCTGGATGAACACAGCAGGCCAAGCAGCATCAGAGGAGCAAGAAAGCTGACATTTCGGGCCTAGACCCTTCTTCAGAAATGGGTTAGAATGGAAATAAGGCTGGTTTTCGTGATGGGCTGGGCTGTATTCACAATTCTCTGTAATTTCTTGCAGTCTTGGGCAGAGCAATTGCCATACAAAACTGCGATACATCTGGATAAGATGCTTTCTACAGTGCATCTATAAACATTGATAGGAGTCATTGTGGACATGTCGAATTTCGTTAGCCTTTTGAGGAAGTAGAAGATTTGGTGTGCTTTCTTGACTGTCACATCAACATGGATGGACCAGGACAGATTGTTGGTGATATTTACTCCAGGGAACTGGAAGCTCTCGACCATCTCCACCTCAGCACCATTAATGCAGACAGGGGCATGTCTTCCATTCCGTTTCCTGAAGTCAATGACCAGCTCCTTTGTTTTGTTGATGTTGATGGAGAGATTATTGTCTTTACACCATGTCACTAAGCTCTCTATCTCCTTCTTGTATTCTGTCTCGTCATTTTTGGAGATCTGACCAACTACAGTGGTGTCATCAGCAAATTTGCAAATGGAATTACAGCTGAATTTGGCCACACAGTTATAAGTGTATCAGGAGTACAATAAGGGGCTGAGCACGCAGCTTTGTGGGTCGCCAATGTTGAGGATTATTGTGGAGGAGGTGTTGACACCTATCCTTACTGGCTGCCGTCTGCGCGTCAGGAAGTCAAAGATCCATTTGCAGAGTGGGGAGCCGAGTCCTAGGTCATGGAGTTTAAAGATGAGTTTTGTTGGAGTTATAGTGTTGAAGGCAGAGCTAAAATCAATAAATAGAAGTCTGACCTTGTTATCCATATGTTCCAGGGATGAGTGTAGTGCCAGGGAGGTGACATCTGCCCTAGACCTACTGTGATAGTCAGTGAATTGTAGCAGATTAAGGCAATCTGGGAGGCTGGAGCTGATGTGTGCCATTACTAACCTCTCCAAGCACTTCATAATGATGGATGTCAGAGCCATTGGGTGGTAGTCATTAAGGTCTTTTGCCTTGCCCAAAGATGTTGTGCAGTCCATCCAGTGGATTGAGAAGCCCTCAAGTTGAAAGGCACAGTCAGGTGAAGCAGGAGTGAATCACATCTCTGTAAAACAGAGCACACAGTAGCCTCTCAATTCCCTTTTTCCAGGAGTATGCTGGGGAGGAGGAACTTATAACCATATTGTTTCAGTCTCACCTGTAGGCTAGCATGATTCCCACATTTCTTAGGGAAGGGGCTGCTTCCTTTTGAGCCCTGGACTCGGAATGGATGGTCTGTTGAAGGTAAGTGGATGTGTCCAGTGGGATCCTGGGCACTGGTCACAGCCTCGGGCACTCTGGGGCATCTTGTTCTTGGTCTGTTCAGGCCTCACTGTCGGATCTCCAAGTCATCCGGTAGGGCATCGGGTCCATGTTGGGTCCACTGCACGGAGACAGGTCACCAAATGACGTCTGGGTTGGGCCTTCGAGAAGCCGATAAGCGGTTGGTCCCTTTCTTGTAGCAGCTGCAGTTCCAGCGTTGGCAGTTAGGCCCTGTTGGCTCACGCAGTCAGGCGCTATGGGATCTCCTGGTCTTCCTCGGGTCAGATCGGCTGGTTATTTCCGGAGGACAAGAGATCACCAGACCTGTAAGTAGATTTAAAAGAACATTATTCGTAATTCTGTCAGGTTTACAATTGAGATTTAAAAGAGAACAATGATGATAAAAGATGTGAGGAGATGGTCTTCGTAGGAGAGCTCATAAGGAGATGCCACACTCTGGCACCATCTTGGAGAACCATCTGTTGCTGTCTGTTTTATATTTCTAACCAACTGTCTCACGTACACTAAATTATCCTTCCTCATTCATCTTTTCATCAATATTTGCTGGTCTTTATAATCTGTCCAATCTTTTGACCTGTCACCCATCTTTGTGCAGTTATTTTGTTGGGAATGCATGTATTTACAAATTAGGAGAACTGGGAAATGGACACTTGGACATTACTGGGTTCCAAAGGATTTACCATTTGATTGTCTGGAACTGGAAAATCACAAGATTAAAGAGGACGATGGTCTATTTCTCGTTTGTAAAAAGACAAGTAACTTTGAAAGGCGATGTTCGGTAAAGTTTTAGAGCGAGATAAAGATGGAATTTTATTGCTCTAATTGTTGAGCAAACAGACCTGAAAAATCTTAATAGATCTTTGCCACCGTTGCATAGCAACAGCTCTGAACTGAGGTAATTGCTCTTTTCTGAGTATATACCTGGAAGCTGTGAGCATTTGCCAGAGAAATTTGCAACTGTGCAGTCCTGTCACTGTCAGTCTGTAGGGCTCCAAACTTGAATGTGAAAGCAGCACTCTCTGTACTTCTCTCAGGTCAGTAGCTCAAAAAATGACAAATAAAAATTTTGAATATCAGGACTACCAAACACTTTTCATCTGAAATTGAAACCTAGTCTGGAGATTTCCCATCATTTCGCAACTTATAGTGACTGAACTCATTGACAAGAAACCAAACAAACTGTGAAAAAGTCACCTAATTCTACCCATTTATATGCTGTTGATCCATAAGGCATTCCTGATTTATTAATAGAGTCATATAGCAAGGAAACAGACCCTTCGGTCCAACCAGTACATGCCAAATATAATCCCAAACTAAACCAGCCGACACCTGCCCCCATCCCTCTAAACTTTTCCTATTCATGTACTTATCCAAGAGTCTTTTAAACGTTGTAATTGTACCCACATCTGCCACTTTGTCAGGAAGTTCATTCCACACACGATGCACCAAAAATTTGCCCCTCATTTCTGTTTTAAGTCTCTCTCCTTGCACCTTAAAAATATGCTGCCTAGTCTTGAAATCCCCTATACTAGGGAAAAGACACCTGTCATTAACCCTATGTATAGTTACTCATCAGATCTGTACGTGTCTCTCATCCTGAGTGTGTATGAATATGCGTGTGTTGGAATTAAGGGCATTGGCATTGACAGCAACTCATCCCTCACACCCCGTCCCCGCAATAACAACCAAAAAAGAATCCCCCTCATCCTCACATACCACCCCACCAACCTCCGGATCCAGCGCATCATCCTCTGACACTTCCGCCATCTGCAATCCGACCCCACCACCAAAGACATTTTTCCCTCCCCACCCTTATCTGCTTTCCGGAGGGACCACTCTCTCAGTGGCTCCCTTGGCCACTCCACACTCCCCTCCAGCCCCACCACACTCGGCACTTTTCCCTGCAACCGCAGGAAGTGCTACACCTGCCCCCATACCTCCTCCCTCACCCCCATCCCAGGCCCCAAGAAGACTTTCCACATCAAGCAGATGTTCACCTGCACATCTGCCAATGTGGTATACTGCATCCGCTGTACCCATTGTGGCCTCCTCTACATCGGGGAAACCAAGCGGAGACTCGGGGACCGCTTTGCAGAACATCTACGCTCAGTTCGCAATAAACAACTGCACCTCCCAGTCG
>NW_025969647.1:0-14298 GCF_021869965.1 Rhincodon typus | reverse complement strand
CAAGCAGCATCAGAGGAGCAGGAAAGCTGACGTTTCGGGTCGAGAAGCGTCTTTCTGAAGAAGGGTCTTTCTGAAGAAGGGTCTCGGCCCAAAATGTCAGCTTTCCTGCTACTCTGATGCTGCTTGGCCTGCTGTGTTCATCCAGCTCTATACCTCATTATCTCAGATTCTCCAGCATCGGCAGTTCCTACTATCTCCTTAAAAACAAGTTGTTCCTTTATATGCAGTGTGCATTCTCTCATTAGAGGGATATGCCTAAGATCAATGACTGCAAATGTAGACTGACAAGATTCAAGACTTAAAAGAGCCATGAGGCTTTTGATGCAGAATAGCAAGCTAAATACTTAAAGCATGTGAGGATAAAATAACGGTAAATGTCTTACTATTTTCAATTGATACCACAGGTATCATTATCTAGTATAGAATGACAGTAAATGTCTCACTATTTTTCAACAGGGACCTTTAGTTAGGCTACGTTTAGAATATTGTGTGCAGTTCTGGTCGCCACACTATAGCAAGGATGTGGACGATTTGTAGAGCGTGCAAAAGAAGTTTACCAGGATGTTGCCTGAACTGGAGTGTGTTAGCTACAAGGAGAGTTTGGACAAACTTGGATTGTTTTCGTTAGAGCCCGGAAGGCTAAGGGGTGCTCTGATATCAGTTTATAAAATTATGAGAAGCATCTATAGGGTGGATAGTAGGTGCCTGTTCCCAGGGTCGAAATGCCAAATACACAGGGCATAGGTTTAAGGTGAGAAGAGAGAAGTTTAATGGAGATGTGCGAGTCAAGTTTTTTACACACAGGGTGGTAGGTGCCTGGAACGTTTTGCCAGGGGAGACGACGGTAAAGGAGGATATGCTAGCAACATTTAAAAAGCATCTAGTTAGACACATGAACAGACAGGGAATAGAGAGATAAGGACTATGTGCTGGCACTTACAATGGTATGAAGGTTCGGCTCAGACATGGAGGGCCGGAGCACCAGTTCCTGTGCTGTATTGTCCCATGTTTATTGAACTGTAGAGTTAGCTACAGCTAAGGGAAAAGTATTTGCTCCATGTAGAAGGCCAACTCCTCCACATCCTATCAATTAAGTAGTCTACTTGATTAATCCATTCCTACTTGGGTAGTATGTGGATCAGACCAATGTCTACAGCATGATGTTCAATCCCTGTTCCTGCTTAGGTAGACTAAGGGCCTTCCTCCTTACTCTATCCATAGTAAACATTACAACACCTTGCTGTGACTTGACAAAGAGTTGCCAAGTGCCTAGCTATGGGCAGAGAAGTCAGGGAGAAGAAAAAGCTGTCAACTGAGGAATTTGCATTATTGTTGCTCATGGCTTTGACTTGGTCATTAGTCTGGTGAGGGGCAAAACAAAATACATTGCCAAGTCATGGTATCCTCACCTCACCAGTACATGTCTAAAAGCAACAAGATCTGGACAATCTCCAGGCTTAAAAGGCTGAGGCAGAAAAGTAGCAGGTAATGTTCATGCCACACAAATGCCAGGCAATGACCATCTCCAATAAGAGACAACCTAATCACTGCCCCTTGATGTTCAATGACATTATCATCACTGAAAGCCCCACTACCAACTTTCTGAGGGTTACTATTGATCAGCAAGTGAACTGGACTTGTCATATAAAGACAGTGGCTACAAGGGAGGGCCAGAGGCTAGGAATGCTGCAACAAGTAACTAATTCCCTGACTCTCCAAAGCGTATCAACCATCTACAAGGCACAAGTCAGCAGTGTGGTGGAATACTTCCCACTTGCTTGGATGGGTGCAGCTCTAGCAACACTCAAGAAGATTGGCACAATCCAGGACAAAGCAGCCCGCTTGATTGGCACCACATCCACAAATATTCAGTTCCTCAACTATCGACACTCAGTAGCAGCAATGTATACCTATCTACTGCAAAAATTCATCAAAGAACCTTGTAAGCACTTTGCAAACCCACAATCTCTACCGTCTGGAAGGGTAAGGGCAGCAGATATATGAGGACAATGCCACCTGCATGTTGCTCTCCAGGCCACTCATTATAGTGACTTGGGAATATATCGCCATTCCTTCAGTGTCACTGGGTCAAAATCATCTCTCACTTACAGCATGGTGGGTCCACCTACCTAGACTGCAGTGGTTCAAGAATGTAGCTCACTCCCACCTTCTTGAGCATAAGAAGAGATGGGTAATAAATGCTGGCCTGGTCAGTGATGCCCAAGTCCCACAAGTGAATTAATGACTGTCTGTCGACATGCACCTGGAGGGATGAACCAGTATTCCCCTGGGAAAAAAGAAAACTTCCTGTTGGAATTAGAAGCAGCTTTACAAATATTGAGAATGAACAGATTTATAGCAGAAAGACAGACAATCTCTCATCCTTTCCACTCGCTTCTATTCCTACCATCCCTTGACTGAAGGACATTTAAATCCTCCTTCCTCTTTGTCTCGGTTCCTCGCTACAAGGGTCCAACTGTACAAATAATCCAGCAGAAACTTAGTCTAACACATCCAAAAGAAGCAAGCCAATCTGAGTGATTAGGCAGGCATCACAGCCTGACAAATACAACTTTGAGGCACTCCGTTGCTGCATAAGATCAAAAGTTGTGCGAGATAAAAATTGCTATAAGATTAAAATTGACAGAAGTAATGATAACAAATGTTTGCAGTCAATAGCAGACAAATTTTTCACTGCCGCCCTCAATATTATTGAGAAAGCTAATCCTTTTGTGTGCTCATCTCATGTTTAATTTCACTCGTGCTGCACTGGCATTTGAACTCATCTCTCGTTTTCAAATAGGAACCACCCGTTTGACTGATGCAAATTTTCATCCAAGGTCAGCTGCTCACATCGATTTGTCAGTATCGGCTGCTCGGAGCTCACGTAATTCAGCTATCTCCATGCATGTCTGAAATTGACCCTGATACAGACCATAATGACCCATTTAAGTGCGAAAGCACCACAAATCATTCGTATATTAATGAATTTTCGTTTTTCAGAAAGGATCTTGAAACCTCTTATCCTAAGCCGCACTCCTGTTATGAGAGGTTATATTGTATTTAGATGCTGCCTTTTATCATTGTTTGAAAGAGGGACAAGGGGACTCTCTATCTGTGGCTGATGGATCATTGAATTTGTCCAGAATGACTGTTGTAGATGAGGAAGGTCTTAGTTTCGAGCCACAAACTGTGCCATTAGCTGGTCCAAACTGGGACATTGTTACATTGGTACAACGGGGTGTCAGTGCTCTTGACATATTCTTTAAACACTTTCCTGGGGGCCATCTTGTGATGCAGTGGTAGTGTCCCTACCCCTGAACCAAGAGGCCCATGTTTTTTTTTCTATTCATTTTGTGGGATGTGGGCGTCGCTGGCTGAGCCAGCATTTCTTGCCCATCCCCAGTTGCCCTTGAGAAGGTGGTGGTGAGCTGCCTTCTTGAACCGCTGCAGTCCTCCTGCTGTAGGTTGACCCACAATGCTGTTAGGGAGGGAATTCCAGGATTTTGACCCAAATCCCACCTGCTCCAGAGGTGTGTCATAACACCTCTGAACAGGTTGGTTAGAAAATGCTTGAACACCTTCCTGATCATTAGTCTGTGACTGTATTTGCAGTGAGCGCTTATATTTTTAAACAATCTGCTCTGATGTGCTATGTCACATTGACTTAATGACAAACGCTGCTGTCTCACAGCACCAGGGAATTGGGTTCGATTCCAGCCTTGGGGAGCTGTCCGTGTGGGTTTCCTCCAAAGATGTGCAAGTTAGGGTGGATTGGCCATGCTAAATTGCCCATAGTGTCCAGGCATGTACAGGCTAGATGGATTAGCCGTGGGAAATGCAGGATTAGAGGGAATAGGGTAGGGGTGTGGGCGTGGGTGTGGGTGGGATGCCCTTCACAGGGGCAGCGTGAACTCGATGGGCCAAATGGCTTGCTTCCATGCTGTAGTGATTCTATGATGTGCTACTGCAACAAGTGGGACTTGAACCTTGGCTCAAAGGCAGGGACATTACCTCTGTGCTACAACAGCCCCCTCTCAATGAGTGTTTAGATATTTTGAATCAACCTGTTCAGAGACATTATGATACACCTCTGGAGCAGGTGGATTTGAATCCAGGCTTCCTGTCTCTGCCTTTGCACCACAAGAGCCACACTCCCACCATCCCCCAAGTTTATATTATTTGATCTCTGCTCTGAGCTTAAAGGCAATAACTGAATTCGAAACATCGGTTCAATTTCTGCACCAGCTGAGGTTATCACAAAGGAGTCTCCTTCTCAACTTCTCTCCTCACCTGAGGTGTGGTGTCCCTCAGCATAATCCACCCACCAGTTGTTTCTCTCTGATGGGAGAACAGTGCCATGGTCCAATAGGTGACTTCACATTTATATCTTATTTTCATCAAAATGCTGGTACTTTTAAACCAACACCTCTCTATGCCCCATCCCGTACCCCTCTCCATTGCTTCCTCCAACTCTACTCTCATCCCTGTACCCACACTTCCATCCACAATCCCCTTTCCCCTTCCAGCTTTCCCTCTGGTTTAATGTATCATGGTGTTCAACCATCCACAGACTTCCTTTGTAAAATTTGGAATTCATAGAATCCCTACAGTGTGGAAATGGGCCATTTGACCCAACAAGTCCACACTGCTCCTCTGAAGAGCATCCCACCCAGAACCATTCCCCTAATTTCCTGTGTCTAATCAACCTAACCTAATCATCTCTGGGCACTATGGGCAATTTAGCATGGCCAATCCACCTACTCTGCACATCTTTGCACTGTGGGAGGAAACCCATGCAGACACGGGGAGAATGTGCAAACTTCACACAGACAGTTGCCCAAAGCTGGAATCGAACCCGGGTCCCTGGCACTGTGAGGAGGCAGTGCTAACCACTGAGCCACAGTGCTGCCCTAAAGTGAAGGTGCTAATGCCAAAAAGCCCCTGTCATTGCGATCTGGTGTGTTCTGAAAGAGAGTTATACACAGCTCAAACTGAGTCCAGGTGCCAACAGAAAGGGGGCACCCAGATTTGGGCTGGGAATCTCTTGATTTGCAGTCAAATGCTCTACCACTGGGCTATACCCCTAGCACAGTCATTAAACTCATAGCTAGAACCCAACACACTTGGTCAGTATGGAAATTGAACCCATGACCTTGGTGTTATTAGTACCACACTCTAACCAGCTGAACTAACCAAACGCTGCAAGTTTTCTTTAGGTGGGATTCAAACATTGAACATTCAAACATTTCTCAAAGTTGGATAACTGTATGTATTTTGGCATGAAACAACTCAAGGTGACTCTCCTGAGAAAATAGCCAGGCAAATAAATGATCAAAGAAAGAACATGAAAGTGCTTGCGAATCCAACAGGATATCCAGAAAATGATTGTTGGCTTATTTTTCTTAAAACTCTAGTCAGAAAATTGAATTCATAGTGTGACAGCCACCTCCCCAGCTTTGAAGCAGGTCATTGTCTCTGGAATATTTAATCTTCTGATCTGTGCAAGCACTATTTTATAGAAACATAAGCAGGGAAGATTAAAGTTTAGAGAAGCAAATTCACCTCTCTGATAAAATCTAGGATTTCATTTTTCAAAGCTGTAATATGTTAGGTGCATAAATAACTAAGTTAAAAATCTGTATTCTTCCTTAGCACTGACTGCATTTCTGTAAGATTGAAACAGCAAGGATATGTGGACAAGGCTGGAGTTGAGGTGAAGCACTTGAAATGTGCTGCAGCATGAAGATTAGCTGTTAGACTTTAATTTGTTAATAAGCTGGTCAAGCTGCATTTATTCCTTTCAATTTCAAAATCTTGGTTATAATCTGTGTACTGGAGGAGGCGAGTATGTGTCTGAAAACCATGTCTGATGGTAAAATAAATACAAATTTGAGCTTCAAAACATGGGGCAATTTCCTGAATACCTAAGCAACAACCAACCTTAGCAATGAATATGGATGGATGAATATCATTAGAAGTGGCTCAGTGGTTAACATTACTGCCTCACAGTGCCATGCACCTGGGTTTGATTCCACACTCGAGTGACAGCCTGTCTGGAGTTTGCACATTTTCCCCGTGTCTGCGTGGGTTTCCTCCGGGTGCTCCGGTTTCCTCCCACAGTCCAAAGATGTGCAGGTTAGGTGGATTGGCCATGCTAAATTGCCCGTAGTGTCCCAGGGTTGGGAGGAGCCATGGTAAGTGGTGGGTGGGTCTGGTGGGGATACTTTTGGAGGGTCAGTGCAGACTTAATGGGCCAAATGGACCTTGTCTGCACAGTAGGGATTCTATCAGAAACCTTGGGCAGTGGAGCAGGGCTGTGTGTACAGACATTGCACTCCACCCCCAGTGCAACATTAGGAAATCAGGCTCTGTGCGAATCTCTAATACCTGAGTGTTTTGATGTCGCCAATTCTCTTCCTTCAGTAGTTCTGCCCCTGCTCAGCTTTCCTTAACAATTTTCCTCTTTGCTTGGGTAGTTCCAAGAAATGTTTTAGTGAAATGAAGGCCAGTGACTAGAATGTGTAAAAATCTACAAATCCTGACTCAGTAACAGCATCCGGCAAGGCTGATGACATAACTTGGTTTGGGATTATTCTTGTTGGGGGGTCTTTGGAGGTCAGTTTGCACGGTGGTATCAATTTTCTCCTCCATTATACACCTCTCCTGATCTTCACTTCAGTTTGAAATTTTACATTTATTCCCAAGGTCAAAATATCTCCCATTATATATTTTAAAAGCCTACAATAGTATGTCTGAGAGATTATGCGCTACTATGGGGGCTTAATGTTGAATATTGAGTTCAACAAAATTAAAACTTTGGAGCCATACAATAGTCATAGAGTCATAGACAAAAAAGTGTTGTACAGCATCAAAGCAGATCCAACTCGTCCATGCTGACCAGAGATCCTACACTGATTTGGTCCCATTTGACAGCATTTGGCCCACATCCCTCTAAACCCTTCCTATTCATGTACCCATCAGATGCCTTTTAAATGTTGTAACTGTACCAGTCTCCACCACATCCTCTGGCAGTGCATTCCATACACACGACACCCTGTCTGTGAAAAAGTTGTCCCTTAGGCCTCTTTTACATCTTTTGCCTCTCACCTTAAACCTATGCCCTTTAGTTTTGGACTCCCCTACCCAGGGGAAAAGACTTTAGCTATTCACCTTATCCATGCCTGTCATGATTTTATAAACCTCTATAAGGTCACTCCTCAGCCTCCGATGCTCCAGAGAACACAGCCCCAGCCTATTCAGCCTCTCCATATAAATCAAACCCTCCAACCCTGGCAACATACTTGTAAATCTTTTCTATACCCTATCAAGTTTAATAGCATAGCAGGGAGACCAGAATTGAATGCAATATTCCAAAAGTGGCCTAACCAATGTCCTGTACAGCTGCAACATGACTTCCCAACCCCTACACTCAATGCACTGACCAATAAAGTCAAGTAGACTAAATGATGTCTTCACTATTGTGTCCATCTGCGACTCTGTTTTCAAGGAGCTATGAACATGTACCCTGAGGTCTCTTTATTTGACAACACTTCCCAGGACCTAACCATTAAATGCATGAAGTCCTGCCCTGATTAACAAGAGGGATGTTTTCATTAGTATTTACATGGGCCTCTTTTAAAATGCAAAAGTGTTAAAGACTTCCTTAAGTCGTTATAGAGTGTGCCGTGCCTCTGTATAATAATGAACTTTGAGTAAATACTTTTAAAAACTGGACACAAAACAAGCAATTAACATGGTTCAGAGATTGTAAGAACTGCCAATGCTGGAGTCAGCGATAACACAGTGTGGAGCTGGAGGAACACAGCAGGCCAGGCAGCATCAGAGGAGCAGGAAAGCTGATGTTTCGGGTCAGGACCCTTCTTCAGAAATGGGATTAAAATGGTTGCTTGGTCATGCAATCTTTGAGATTTGACCTATAGACAGTAACCAGACTCAAGTGAATACCTAATTAAATATGGACTTCTGGGGAATTCACACCTCTATTTTTATAAGAATGGACCAACACAAAAGAACTATCCAGATTTGGAATCAACGTGAATCAATGCCCTTTCCAGAAATTATTCCAAATGAGTATCATCAAACTGAATGCACAATTTAAAAAGAAAGAGGCTGACAATCTTAAATCTAAGTGGTGTTAAGTTGTAACATATAACCAACATAACCATCCATCTTATTTAGAAAGGAATTTGAGCTTGTGAAATGTTACATGATGAAATAGCAAAAACTGTTTGCCGATATGTTTCCACCAAAACCATTAAACCATTGCAATGATAATCTCAAGTAATACAGTTATTTAACTAACTCGAACTGCTTAGACAATTCACACTGAAACCTTATAAGCGGGAGATCCCAAAAGAGATAAGGGCCCCCTTAACCTGTTCCAACTTCAAATTCAGCTGAGAACCAACTCCTAGAAATTACTACTACTGGAAACCTCACAGGCTGTTGAGAATCTTTCCCATTACTAGATCCTTGCTTCAATGACAAAGCACCGAAACCATTTCGGATACTACGGCCTGACTTGTGGGAGGCTGGAGATGATAAATCAGAATGGACAAGATAGTATACGACCATGATCAATGAGTATGCAAACCGTTTGCCAACATGAACGAGGACAAAGTGAACAAGTTTACACAAGTGCATGAGTTCATGGAGTGGTACTGCTTTGTTGTGTCCAGCCCAGATCACATTGATGTTGTAGTGAGCAATGGTTAAGTCTTGCGAAGAAACAGTTGACATATCCAATCTGCCTATCAGCAACCACCCATCACAGAGGACAATGACTCAGATCCTGAAGATACAATGATGGGTATCAGCCATGAATTTATGACAGATGACACACATCCACCCACAGTGACAGCATGCCATAGAGAAAATCTACACTGCCAAGACACGCGAACTGCACAAGAACTAGATTTTGTCATGTTGCATGTCCACCAAACCGTGATCTGAGTATATGGAGACAATACATTTATGTGATTCCTTGAACAGGGGGAGAAAGGAGACATATTATGGCACAGACTCCAGATAAGACTGGCCTGTGCTTTTAAAACATCATGATATGTGATGTGTTAAGGCACCTATCTTGTCACGCTCACTGTCTAATGAGGTCAGTGTGTCCAGTCAGCTATGTGGATGTAATGTTCAGTAATATGGGCAAGCATAGAACTCAGCCTTGTGTGTGTGAGTCTGTAACCTTTTATTTAGAATCCCTACAGTGTGGAAACAGGCTCTTCGGCCCAACGAGTCCGCACCAAGCCTCAGGGCATCCCACCCAGACCATCCCCCTGTAACCCACCTAATCTACACATTCCTGAACACTATGGGCAATTTAGCATGGCCAATCCACCTAACCTATACATCTTTGGCCTATGGGAGGGAACCCACACAGACACGGGGAAAATGTGCAAACTCCACACAGACAGTCACCCAAGGGTGGGATTGAGCCTGGGTTGCTGGTGCTGTGAGGCAGCAGTGCTAACCACTGAGCCACCATGCCACCAACTTTACAAGGCTCCACCATCAATGTTAACCAAACTTCAAGATATCCGACTCAGAAGAACCCAAATATTTGTGATATAAGTTATGTTGGCTAACATATAGAAAACCATAATGGTTATCCATTGGTATGTTTATGTCTAAAAGAAAAACTGTAACAATACTCATTGGGCTTTAGAAAAACGAGAGGTGATCTTATTGAAGCATGTTACATCCTGTGAGGATTGGACAGGGTGGATGCTGTAAAGATGTTTCCTGTCATGGGAGGATCTAGAACTAGGAGGCACTCTTCAAAAGTAAGGGGCCTCCCATTTAAGACTGATATGAGGGACTATTTCTTCTCCCAAAGGGACATCACTCTTTGGAATTCTCATCCAGAGGGGCTAGTGGAGACTGGGTTATTCAATACACACAAGATAGAATATCCTTTCTTATCAGCATTGTGGGTCGACCTACAGCACATGGACTGCAGCGGTTCAAGGAGGCAGCTCTCCACCCTGTTCGCATGGGCAACGAGGGACGGGCAATAAATTCACCGTAGCCAGTGAAGCTTACATCCCAGGAGTGAAAAATAAAATCAAGGCAATGATAGACACATTTTTTATTGCAAAGAAAGTCAAAGGCTGTGGGGGCCAGGAAAATGGAATTGACATGATGCTCAGACCAGAATAATAGAACATAGAACATAGGACAGTACAGCACAGTACAGGCCCTTTGGCCCACAATGTTGTGCCGAACTTTTACCCTAAAATAATTAACGGGTTCAAGAGACCGAATGACTTGTTCCTGCTTCTAAGGCTCTTATGATCTTGTTTTGAAAGATGATGCGGATATCTTTCAGAGTACAATCGTGGGAGTTGGCAACGTGGAAGATACAGGTTAATATTTATGAAATGCTACAAAACTTCCTAGGCATTTTGATTCTGTAATCTCCAGGGACAGGAAATGTTGATTTACGATATTGTATGTTTGAAAGTAATTGGACAAGCTGCTATTTATGGAGGGCGGAATATGTGAGGTTAGCCAGGAGAGCATTGGAAGAGTGTTCATCTTGAGTTCATTCTCAGACACAGACAGCACCAGGCGCAACTAACATGTGATGCCCAACATAGTGTGAGATATTCACTGGGGAGCAGTCAATAAGAGTGACAGGAATGAGTTAGGAACACAACTAAACAGATGGCAAATATTGACCGGGAACTGAGAGCATGAATACCGCAGCTTTCTTGCTTGTGCAGTCAACACACTTGAATAAACCTGCAATCAATATCCAAATATTTATTGGGAAAGAAACTTTGAAAGGCATGGTCTAGAGAATTAATCATCAAAATTTTTAGAGATGGAGAGATTTTAGACTGCCCGTAAGTACAATCCACATTGAGAACACATTGGTGAGTTCACTACAGGTATTTGTAAAATCTAGATTAAGGATGCACTTTCAGGATGGGAATATACCTGGCAATTAATATATAGTGTTTTTAAAATCCTTTTGCTTTCAAATGGGAACTGAGGAAATTGCAACAAAGTCAGTTCCTCTTTTTAAAGAGGGACACTTTGCTCCCATGTCTTGGTTTCATTGAACACATTTCAATATTTAGACTACAAGGGGCCAGTTAATCTTGCTGACACATTGTTTCTGTCATATTAAAAAGTGTTTCAAATATAATCTCAAGGTGAACTGTGGCACCAATGTAGATGGGAGTTGAAATCAGATGAAACTTATTACAACAAGAATGAGAGGTCTCAAGGCTCCAACATTTCATATCATGTTTCTCTGCAGGACCTTGCTCCAGCGAGCATGACTAACTAGGGGAAAATGAGCTTGGGGCAATACCAGGGTACTCCTGTTGTTATTGGAACACTACAGAACATGCCATACAGCATTATACCTAGGTGTACTTACAACTCATCACAAGGGGATGGTGGGTCAGTGGTTAGCATAGCTTCCTCACAGCATGGGGGACCTGGGTTCAATTCCACCCTCAGGTGACTGTCTGTGTGGAGTTTACACATTCTCCCCATGTGTGTGTGGGCTTCCTCTGGGTGCTCTGGTTTCCTCCCACAGCCCAAAGATGTGCAGGCTCAGTGGATTGGCTGCGCTAAATTGCCCATGATGTTCAGGGCTGTGTTGATTAGGTGGGTTATTGAGGGATGAATCTGGGTGGGATGCTCCAAGGATAAGTGTGGACTTGTTGGGCCAAAGGGCCTGTTTCTACCCTGTAGGGAGTCTACAAACATAAGAGACAGGAATTATCCTTTGAGCTTGGTCCACAATTCATTTAGCTTATGGCTGCTTTTCTACTTCAATCCTATTTTCCTACACTGAGCCCGTATCCCTTATGTTTTTTCAAGTAGAAACCAATCAATATATGTCCAGAATCTTTTCAATTTTTTCTGATTTTGATTTTATTGTCATGTGTATTTTACAGGAAGGATACAATAAAATACAGTGAAAAGCTTTCATTTGTCACAACGAAACGGCATCATTTTGAATAGTTTAAGAATAAAGTGACAAAGTCCATCAGTATTCTATCCAACATGGAGGATGCCATCGTCATGACGCAGCTTTCAACAAAAATGAGCGGTCTCAAGGCTCCAACATTTCATATTATGTTTCTTTGCAGGACCTTGCTCTGTGTAAATTGCCTCCAGTCTTCACCTGCAAAACACCAATAACTGCATGTTATAAACCATTACCTGGCAACAAAGCACTTTGGAGCATCCTCAATCAGGATACAAAAGTTATCAGAGATAACAAGGTGTAGACCTGGATGAACACAGCAGGCCAAGCAGCATCAGAGAAGCAGGAAGGCTGACGTTTCGGGCCTAGACCCTTCTTCAGAAAAACAAAAGTTATCACGTTTGTTACCTATTTTTAATGGCTCAGAACATGAGCTATAAACAGCTGAATTGCCTTGGGGAGTGTGTGTGTGTGTGTGTGTGCTTCATACAACTCAAGGTTGCTAAATAATTACACATTAAAACATAATTCAACTGTGTGAAAGCTTGTGTGTGAGGAATAAAGCAACCTGACTTGACGCTAATGAGCAAGAAATTTACATCGCCCAACATGGCTTTGAAAAGAAAGTGCCAATCTAGTCCCAACCTGAATTCTCTTCCTCTTAAGAGAGGAGAACATGGGGAAGCCAATTCCCTCCAAAAGGATAGAGATAATGTTCCTTTAGAATAATCAGTTGAGAAGACTGCAGTTAAAAAATGAGTCAGAATTCACACGACTCCAGGTTATAGTCCAACAGGTTTATTCGAAATCATAAGCTTTCGGAGCGCTGCCCCTTCAGCAGGTGAAGTGGGCAGAAGCACACCTTTCCTCCACTTCACCTGACAAAGGAGTGGCGCTTCGAAAACATGTGATTTTAAATAAACCTGTTGGACTATGACCTGATGTCATGTGACTTCTGACTTTGCCCACCCCAGTCCAACACCGGCACCTCCATGTCATGGTTAAAAATGAGACCATAGATACCGAAACATTGAGACTTACAGCAGAATGATAAAGCATCAAAGTGAGTTTTTAAAGTCAATCCAGTTTCGTTAATTCCATCAAATTTACTTCTTTAAAATCTCAGCATAGTAAGACCTCACTTAGAGTTGTTATTGGTTTGTAGAAAATTGTGACTTTAAATGAGTTGACTTTAAGTGAGTTACATCTTCACCTTAAAACCAAGCACTGAGGTATTTTGAACGTGAATGAAATGTCACTCCTTATTGCAAGAAGATTTGAGTATAGTATTAGTAAAGTCTTGCTTCAGTTGTACAGCGGCTTGTTTAGACAGCACCTGGAGTACTATGGGCAGGCTATTGCTATCTCAGGAGAGATGTTAAATCCACACAGGGAGTACAACATAGGTTCACCAGACTTGTTCTTGGGATTACAGGACTGTCCTAAGAAAAGAGATTGTACAAACTGTGTCCACGTTCTCTAGAGTTTCGAACAATGAGAGGTGATTCCCTTGTAAATAATTAAAGGGATAGACAGGTTAGGCCCAGGTAACATGTATCCCCTGGTTGGGGAGTCCAGAAGCAAGGGGCACAATTTAAAAATAAGGGGGTGCCACTTAGAACCGAGATGAATGAAAACTTGTTTTAACATCAGAGAGTGTTGAATCTTTGGAATTCCCCACCCCAGAGGGCTATGGGAGTTCAGTCATTGTCTTTATTTAAAGTGGAATTTGATAAATCTTTGATTATCCATTGCGTGCAGGGTTATAGGGATAAAGTGGGTAAAGGACATTGCACTAGTCATCAGCCACGATTGTATTAAATGGTGGTGTAGGTTTGATGGCCTGAATGGTCTTTTCCTGTTTCCATGTACAAATGAGATTCTGTAACACTTCTTTTATCAGAAAAAACATTTAAAATAATATTTGTTATCAGATGAAGCAATTTATATTGCTAAGTTCTGATACTGGTAAATGTTCCCACTCCTGTGTAGGGAGGAGCTGTGGAAATTCGAGAGAAGTGCCTGGGGATCTGACACAGTGAGGACATAGATTATAAAAAACTCAGATAACAAGGTGCAGAGCTGGATGAACACAGCAGGCCAAGCAGCATCAGAGGAGCAGGAAGGCGACGTTTCGGGCCTAGACCCTTCTTCAGAAATAGGGGAGGGGAAGGGAGTTCTGAAATAAATAGGGAGAGAGGGGGAGGCGGATAGAAGATGGATAGAGGAGAAGATAGGTGGAGAGAAAACAGACAGGTCAAAGAGGCAGGGATGGAGCCAGTAAAGGTGAGTGTAGGTGGGGAGTTAGGGAGGGG
>NW_025969646.1:0-14299 GCF_021869965.1 Rhincodon typus | reverse complement strand
TGGAACACCTCAAGATCCCTTGGTCTTGCCTTCGGGTTCAAACATGCGTTGGAAAACATGCGGAAAGGATTGAATTTGGAAGGAAGGAGTCTGTTTGACCCATAATCCCTGTGTTGGCATTTTCTAAGTACCATTTCTCTGCTGTATCTCCAGTTTTCAACCAGAAATGTTTGTCCAGTTCACTGTTAAGAGTTATTGTTGAATCTGCTTCCTTTTACGCTATACATGTCATACTCTGATAACTTGCTGTATAAGTCATGTTTTCCTCATGTTTGTTCTCTTTTTTTTTGCCAGTTATCTTAACTTTGTCTTCTGTTTACCAGCCTTTCTGCAAAGTCACATCACTGAGATTGTTAGAACTGGGCAGCTTTCTTCAAGATTAGCGGTTGTCTTATCACTGACAAAATCCAGGCCATTTTACAAAGGGTAAATAATTTGACTGCGGAGAAAATGTTATGTATCTGCATGGTTGTAGGGAAAATAGCTACATTAGTGAGCGGTTGTGAATTTTTTTTCTACCATCCAGTGTGTTTTGCTCTTTTTAGGATGCCGTGTTGCTGTGCAAGGTTCAAGCTTCTCTGGACTGCCTCCAATGACAGTATATCTTTTGTTGTATAACAGGCCCAAAACCGTTCACAGTATTCCAGTATTAGTTAACCAATCCCCTATCCTAATAAACGACCTCCAACATCATGAACTCTTATTATGTAGCTTAATGTATACATTTTATCAAATGCCTTCTGAAAATCAAGTATTTTACAACCACATCTTACCCTTTATTAATCCTGCATATTATCTTCTCAAGAATTCTAGCAAATTTTTCAAAAATGATTTCCCTTTCATTAAGTCGTGCAGACTCTGCTTGGTCATTTCTATATGTCCTGACATTACATGCTTTATGGTATACGCTAACATTTTCCCAATAATGGCTATTACCTACAGTTCTGTAGAATAAAGGTGGGCTCAACTTTACGACAACAGGTACATGTTGGATAAGTCGTTTAATAAAACCCTCCAAACCTTCATAATGTGACCTGTTGATGCTTTTGTAGTTTTAGTGGAATAAAATGATGGACTGTAATGAATGAGGTTAAGTATAGATGATTGATTCCTATTTGTCCACCACATTGTGCATTCTAATATTTTGTCATGCTATGAGGAGATCCTGAATAGAATTTGTGCTGCTGGACACAAAGGCAGAAATGACTGTACAATGTCAGTCACTTTCAGCATTTGAAAGTATCTTTGTAACAGTACCATGTTCGAGTATTAATTAAAAGGAGGGAGTTTTATCTATTATAGAGGCTTGAGGTTTATGTTAAAATAACAGCCTTGTCAAGTTTAAATTTGTGCTAGATTTTCTTCCTCAAATTTGAGATTTTTGGGAGAGAAAATAAAATATGCTGATATGGGAAAGATTAATTTTATTTTAACTGTTATGTCATAAAGCTTGATGACTCGTATGGCGATCTATTCAAGCTGAACTACATCACCTCTCAGACTCTAAATTTCGCATCCTTACTTTAGTGTTTTGAGAAAATAAGTGAAATATTACTACTCAATTTATTCTTTCCAAGCTATTTTGTACTTCATAAACTCATTTACTTCAAATTTCACTTCTTGTTATGTTTATCAAATTGGATTGCAAATCAGTTCAGTTGTACAATTATGTAACTTAGCTATTGAATTTTCATTCTAATCTACAATGAAAAAGTGATATTTATAAGTTCTTTTTATTTAGAAACTTCAACTTTCTTGTGCAGAGAAGAAACGCCTGATGCTGTTTTTTCCATTTATCGTTCATTATTTTAATTTAGTGACTGATACCAGAAGTAATTCTGTCGCTATTAAATGCGTGTGGTGTTTGTCCTGCAGATTTTGTTAGTCGAAACTGTGACTTTACACTGACTTCGGTTGCATTGGTGAAGCCATCTAAATTAAAGAAGCTTATTTGTTTTGCTGTGTATAGGAACCTTTTCATTGAGCACTGATACAATTATATAGCTTTATTTGTTCTATAGAATGCAGATTAGTTCAAACTGTAATGGTCATTAACCTTGAAAGATTAAAATATTCTCTAATAATCTAAAAATTCTTGTTTTATAGTGTAATATCATAAAGGATAATATAGCCTATAAAATGTGGCAGAGAGTTTTTGGCACACTCTTCCCGGGAGAGCAGTGAAGCAGGATCATTGAATGTTCTTAAGACAGAAGTCAAATGACTCTTAAGCTACAGTTCCCTTGTTTGTTATCGTAGGTAGGCAGGAATATGGAGTTGAAGCTGCACTCAGGTCAGCCATAATCTAATCAAATGGTAGAGCAGGCTCAAGGGGCCAAATGGCCTACTCCTAATTCATATGTTCATACTTGTTCATATAACAATTGTTTTATTTGCTTCAAATCTTAGATTTTCAGTAATTGCTGCACATGTAGGCTATACACTCTCTCAACTTATCTGACAACTCTTTATCACAGATCTTTTTTATAAAATGCTTTTAAGATTAAATGCATTGTTGATTTTTCCGTAACACACAACAATCTCAGTATGTCAGTCCTCTTTCTATTCAATATATATATCAATCAGTACATCAGGGTATGATAGAATTGTGTTTATGTTAGCTAACTACTAATATTTTCTTAGGCTAGTACTCTTGTTTACTTCCTATATCTCTGCAAAATGTTTTGGAACATTGATATTGAAGGTGATATATGAATGTGCATCCTGTTAATCATTTATTTCCTTTTAGAATAGCAGCATAAGTGGTGTGGAAATGATTGGTAGCCAAGTAGCACATTACCTAATGTGACTGGGTAGGGTGGAAATTTTTCAATGTCATCTTCTGTTAAACTTTATGATAAACCTCCTTAATATTAATTGGTTAGTATCATTTGACTTTTATATAGCAATAATTACTCTTCAAGAATTTTTTGCTTGGTAGTGATGAGCTTGATATCTTGGTGATGTGAAATCCTGAGATCAAATATTAGCTGATATAACTGAGGGAAATTTGTCTTTCTGTATGCCTGTTTAAGCAAGCCCAGTTTATCAAGGTCACAAATCTGGCTTTGTCTTTGTCAGTTCTCTTTTAGGGCATTGCAGTCACTTCCAAGTCTGTGTTAAGTGCATAACTTCAAAGACGTAGTTTAAAAATTAAAACACTGTGCAGAAAACAAACAAAAGTATTTTTTAAAAAAGCACAAAATTCTGGAAGTACTCCTGTCAGGCAACATTTATGGAGAGGGAAACACGCTTAATGTTTCACATTTCTTGCTTTTTTCATCTGTAGTGTATTTCCAGTGTTTTCTTCAGATTTTTTATCATTTACAGTATTTTACTTTGGAATAAAATATTGTTTTTACATTGCCAAGGCTATAAAGTATAAACAACAAATGCTGGTACTATTTGTCAGGCAGCATCGTTGGAGACAAACGATTCATATTTAAGGTTAATGATTTTTATCAGAACTGAAGAAAGGTTGAAATCTAAGAGTTTTTAAATTAATAGAGGAGGGAAAGGGGACAGGGATAATAAATAATTTCATTTCATTTCATTTTGTTATGTAAAAGTCAAGAAGAGTGTAATGAGTGTAGTAAACTTTTGTGTCCAAATAAGGCTTCATCGGTTATATAGTAACCGGCTGAATGCATAATGTATAGTTCAGTTACAAGCCAGCAAAGAGTTCTTGTCACACAGCAGTAATGTCCCTGCCTCTGAGGCAGGAGGCTAGGGTTAAAGCCTCACCTGCTCCAGAGGTGTATAACAACATCTCTGAACAGGTTGATCAGAAAATATCTACAAGCCAGCAAAAAGAAACTCAAGATGGCAGCAGAGGTCATGATCTAAAGTTTTTGAATGCTGTATTGAGTCCAGCTGCTGTTTCTTAAGCTTACGTTGAGCTTCATTAGAATACCGTAGCAGCTTATGAACAGAGAGGTCAGAATGTGACCAAGGTGAAGAATTAAATGACCAGCAGCAGAAAGTTCAGGATCATGCTTATGGACTGATCTGAAATCGGAGTTGTTCTGCAAAACAGTCACCTGCCTGCATTTGGTCTCCCTGATGTAAAAACCACAAGGTGAACAGCAAAAAAAGTGCTAAATTTAACGAAGTACAAGTTAATTGTAGTTTTGCTTGGAAGGAGTGTTTGGGGCCTAAAATAGTGTAAAGGGAGGAAGTGAAACAACAGATGTTTGCATCTCCTATGCTTGCGTGGGAAGGTGTCAAATGGAAGGAGTTTAGGGGAACAGCTCCTTCATGCCAAAAGGACAGGAAAAATGTGTCTGGTGGTGGCATCATGCTGGGGATCATGAAAATGGTGAAGGATAATTTGTTGAATACAGAGGCTGGTAGAGCGGAAGTTGAGGATGAGGACGAGTTGCCATTTTTACATGACTTGAAAAGAGATCATAATTGTTATAAAAAGCTATACTTTAAACAAGAGCTTTACTGGACTAAAATATGACTGGCCTTCGCTCTGATGAATGAGCAGGAAACCTGGCTAGCTGAAAGTTTCCATGTGGATACACAGTTGGTAATAAAACTTGCCTTGCCCACATTTGAAGGAAAAGGAATCTGCACTATATTGGATGGGCAGGTCTGGCTGTCTGAACCCACCTTTCTGAACTTTGAGGCAAACCAAGGTGATTCCTGAATGGAAACTGCCTTCATCAGGAGAAATGTAAAGAGCAGAGCAGAGCAGCCACAGCCAGCCCAGGACCTGTAGAAAGGTGATCCCAAAGAAATGGGACACAGCTGGGATACAGAAATCTCCCAACCAGACAGCAAAATTTTAAAGGGAAGAAGCCTGCAGCTCTCCTGGATGAGAGGAGGTCTCACTGATACCATCTTTCTGACCTTGGAGACAGAACAGGAAAATTCGCCATAAAAATGCAGATAGTGAGGGAGTTGCTATTCAGCTGACTTAGGGCACTAATGTCTGAAACAAAATTGATTAGTTTGGGAATGAACTATCTCCTCAAAGTAACAGAATAGGGTAAGTTACTAACACTGAAATTCCAGCAGAAGAGGAGTTCAAGTGCATATAAAATACATCTAAACACAGAGTCCACTTAACTGATGTGTGTCAGAGGGTGGTCGCATCTAAGTGAGTTAAGGGAGGTCTGCTGAGGAGGAGGGACTGGTCGAGTCTAGA
This sequence comes from Rhincodon typus, assembly GCF_021869965.1. NCBI lineage: Eukaryota > Metazoa > Chordata > Chondrichthyes > Orectolobiformes > Rhincodontidae > Rhincodon > Rhincodon typus. The sequence goes on along the minus strand of NW_025969646.1, from coordinate 9,144 downwards.
ATCTTAAACTCAGTTAGCACCTCCACCAAAGAACAGATGGAAGATGTGGCCATCTTCATTGAAATTTAAAGAAATCCACCATGGTGTGTCTGTAAACAGTCCATTATTATGGATGTGGGAGAATGCCCAAGAATAAATCATAAGCTCTGCCAGCTAAATCCCAGTGAACTGGCACAGATCAGGCACAGAATCCAGCACACACTGGATGACAAAACAGTTGAGCTTTGCTTCAGCAGCTGGAGATCCCCTGTAGCATTGATTCTGAAGCCGGACAAATCAAAGCAACTCTGTATTTACCACTGGAAACTAAATGCAAGACCAGGACAGACTCTATTCCAAGTCCACAGCGAGTAGTACACCGATTCCTACCTCAGCAAACTGACCTTTTATAAGAATCCTGGCAAATTCCCATGACTGAGTAAGAGAAATCTTAACCTTGTCATCCTGGAAGGCCTTTACTAGTGTAAAGCCATACACTTTGACTTCCACAATGCCAATAATGTGTTGGGCTGACAAACCAGATAGTAGTAGGACTCAATTGGCAGCTCAGAATGATCTGCTAATTTATAGCACCAAAGAGAAAATTGCAGGTTATGTGGGCAGAGGAATTATGCTGTAGTTTGCCCTTGCAGCTTTTTAACCTGAAAAAAAAATCACTGATTTCAGGAAAGAACAATTTCCTCGCTGATGCCTTGCCCCATGTATAAACTCTCAGAATGCAGTAGAGAACTGTCATCGCACCCTGATAGTTGTGTGTTTGACTTTCAACAGTGAATGAGAGAATGAATCTTTCTTTTTCTGCAAGAAAACCTGTTCTTTTAAAATAAAAATAGAATGTTTCTGAGTTCTGGAGGAATGTCATGTTCACAAATCATGAAGCGAGGTCATACGTTTTAGACAAACTATACTTTTCTGGTTTAAATTTTAAAATTTACTTCAAAGAACAAAGAAAATTACAGCACAGGAACAGGCCCTTTGGCCCTCCAAGCCTGCACCGACATGCTGCCTGTCACAACTAAAAACCCTTCCGGGGACCGTATCCCTCTATTCCCATTCTATTCATGTATTTGTCAAGACGCCCTTTAAAAGTCACTATCGTATCTGCTTCTGCCACCTCCCCTGGCAGCGAGTTCCAGGCACCCGCCACCCTCTGTGTTTAAAAAAAATCTTGCCTCGTAAATCACCTTTTAAACCTTGCCTCTCGTACCTTAAACCTATGGTCCCTGGTAACTGAGTCTTCCACCCTGGGAAAAAGCTTCACACTGTCCACTCTGTCCATGCCATTCATAATCTTGTAGACCTCTATCAGGTCGCCCCTCAACCTCTGTCGTTCCAGTGAGAACAACCCAAGTTTCTACAGTCTCTCTTCATAGCTAATGCCCTCCATACCAGGCAACATCCTGGTAAATCTTTTCTGTATCCTCTCCAAAGCCACCACATCCTTCTGGTAGTGTGGCAACCATAATTGAACACAGTATTCCAAATGCAGCCTAACTAAGCTTCTATAAAGCTGCAACATTACCTGCCAATTTTTAAACTCAATGCCCTGGCCGATGAAGGCAAGCATGCCATATGCCTTGTTGACTACCTTCTTCACCTGCGTTGCCACTTTGTGTATCTGTATGTGTACACCCAGATCCCTCTGCCTATCAGTACTCTTAAGGGTTCTGCCATTTACTGTATATTTTCTATCTGGATTAGACCTCCTGGAATGCATTACCTTTCATTTTTCCGGATTAAACTCCATCTGCCATCTCACTGCCCAAGTCACCAGCTGATCTATATCCAGCTGTATCCTTTGATGGTCCTCATCGCTATCTGCAATTCGACCAACTTTTGTGGCATCGGCAAACTTACTAATCAGACCAGTTACATTTTCCTCCAAATCATTTATATATAATACAAACAGCAAAGGTCCCAACACTGATCCACGAGGAACACCACTAGTCACAGCCCTCCATTCAGAAACGCACCCTTCCACTGCTACCCTCTGTCTTCTAAGACCAAGCCAGTTTTTTTATCCATCTTGCAAGCTCAAGTCTGACCCCTTGTGACTTTACCTTCTGTAGCAGCCTGCCATGAGGGACCTTGTCAAAGGCCTTACTGAATTCCATGTAGACAACATCCACTGTCCTACTCTCATCAATCATCTTCATCACTTCCTAAAAAAAACTCAACCAAGTTAGTGAGACACGACCTCCCCTCCACAAAACCATGTTGCCTTTCGCTAATACACCCACTGATTTCCAAGTGGGAGTAAATCCTGTCTCGAAGAATTCTCTCTGACATAAGGCTCACCTGCCTGTAACTAGCTGGATTATCCTTGCCACCTTTCTTAAACAAAAGAACAACATTGGCTATTCTCCAACCCTCTGGGACCTCCCCTGTAGCCAGTGAGGATACGAAGATTTTCCACAAGGCCCCAGCATTTTCCTTCCTTGCCTCTCTCAGTATTCTGGGGTATATCCTATCCTATCAGGCCCTGGGGACTTGTCTACCTTAATGTTTTTCAAGACCCCCAATACTTCCTTCCTTTTGATCTCAACATGACCCAAACTATCTACACACCCTTCACTGATCACATGATGCAAATTATTACTTCCTGTCAAGATTCCAATCAGTTACCAGGACAGAACTCCAACATTATCCTCCTGTAATCTCTCACCCTTGTATTGTGTGAACCATGCCGTCCACAAATGTAAGAAGTCCAGCAGAAGAGATGTCTCCCCCAGCTAATACTGAATAAAGGGGAGCTATTGAACTTCATGATATTTGAAGTGGTGAAAGAGACTCGCCATTGATCTTATGCAAACTGACAATGCCTCTGGTCAGGATCATAGACACTCCTTATTAGACTGAGATTTGACTCATCCAGGGTCAGTCACATGACAAAACCATGCCTCATTTCTGGAGAAGTTAACTGTAATTTCTGGATCTCACTATATCAGCCTAATAAGTAGTTTGCTGTTTATGTAACATGAATCGATATGGTGACACCATATTCAGACTCCTTGCTTAGCTAAGCTCCCTTCTAGTTTAAACCTCCAAATCTTGTTTCCGGAAGGAATATTTTATTCATTTGAAAAGTGGATTAACCTCATTGCTACTAATTTAATCACTACGGAATTCTGCCACAATTCTGCTTTTAGTCAACTACACCTGCCTGCATTTGTATTCCTATGGAACAGAACCTCCACAGGTTTTCTGGATTTAGTCAAAAATGAAGTGACCTTTTCATAGAATCCCTACAGTATGGAAGAAGGCCATTTGACCCATTAAGTCCACAGTGACTCTCCAAAGAGCTTCCCACCCAGACCCAAAGACCCACGCCTTGCATTGCCCAGTCTAGTCATGATGGGCAATTTAGCATGGCCAATCCACCTAACCTGCACATCTTTGGACTGAGGGAGGAAACGCACACAATCATGGGGAGAATGTGCAGACTCCACACAGACAGTCAACGTAGGCTGAAATCGAACCCAGGTCCCTGGTGCTGTGAGACAGCAGTGCCAACCTCTGAGCCACTGCATGTTTTGTATTTTAAATTATTCTTTCTTATAGATACTTTCATTTTCTTTTTGTCTACTTGTATGTGTTGTGTGACAGTCATTGCTTGGGTTTGAATGCGTGAATAAATTATGCTTCTGTTTTAATCCTAAAAACAGTTTGTTGTAGGTCATTCAAAAATTGGACTTCGCAATTTAGAGTTTGAGAGGGGAACACACCATGACCTATTTTAAAAAAAATAACATTTAAAGAAAGCTGTCTGCTTATGATCAGAAGAGAAGAATAAAAGAATTGGATTCACTGCTCCCTCTTCCTTGGGGAGGGGTTTAGGAAGGGAACCACTGAAAGCAGAAATGTCTGAAATGGATAGCACACAGTGTGTAATATCAGCAGTGAATATTAGTTGATAGCCTGTTTTGAGAAATGGAGGCAAAGAGGTTGATAAAGGGAAGAGTTAGAAGATGAGCAGGGTGGACATTTAGAACAAATTCAGCGAAGTTTTGCAGTTCATGGCAAGAACAGGAAGGAGCATCAATGTATTGGAAAAACAGATGAGGAGCCCTGAGTAGTACTGGAATAATGAATGTTCGAGGAAGAAACAGAGAACCCTAAGACTGTCGGGGTGGCGGTATTTGGTCAAAGAGTTGGATGTCGGTTATGATGATAAAATGGTTAGGGCCAGGAAAGATCATGGATATAGTTGGAAGTGATTGTGCAAGGGGAGAAAAAAATGGATTTGGTGGTAGGGTGTGGGTGGGATGGAATCAAGACCAAAGAAATAAGTTCTGTGGAGACAGAAAAAATCTGCAATAATAGATTGACTGGTGCAGACTTCTCATGGATTTTTACGGAGGAGTTAGAAGTAGACTGCTAGGGTTTGGTGAATGTTGAGATTGGAGCCTTTGGAAGGAATACGTGCTGGGTTTAGATAGTCCTGGACACAATTATTTGATGGCCAGTAGAGTGGTCATCGCCTGGGGGTGTACACGTAGTTGTCAGAAAGTTGACATTTGACTGCCAAAGTTCTGAAATCTTGGATTTTCTGTCTCTTGTTTCCTTTATTTCCATCACAGTCAAAATGAAGAAAGTGAAGAATTTGAAGAAAATCTCATCTAAAGGGCTCCTCATCTTTACCAATTTCACTCCTGACCTGCTTAAACCTCCAGTGGGAGCCAAGATGCTGCTGTTCCTTTTTTTCAGCTAATTCTGTAATGATGAGCTCTAGAAACACATTCTGCCAAATCACATCTGTATTTATTTTTATGACTGAGACATGAGTGTAAGAGATTGCTATATTGGTATATGATTGCTTCCACTCTTTAGGAACTATAGCAATTTACCAATTATTCTAAATTTCTATCTGTAATTTACTAGGTCTTTAGGAACAAGGAAGTGAGAGCATATTGAGATAAGTAATTTCAAAGTCAGGTGTGAGATAATAGATTTGCCTTAATTTTATTTTAAACTCTTTTCTACTGCAGCAATTCATTATCAACTCATCAATTTGAGCTGTTGTCTATCAATATTGAGTTTCTGTTTGGGATTTTTAAAACTTGTTTATGATTTTATGTAAGAATGAAACTCTGAATATGCACACAAGGGTAAAACAGTTCCAATAGAAAAGAAAACCCTCATTCCACAGTTTTCTTTTTAAGATACTACTTATGCCCATTTCTAAGTGAAATCTATATATGTGAAGTTGGAGTTTGTGGAACATTTGATTGCTAGTACTGATTAATAATTGTTAGGGCATGTGTTTGCTTATTCATTTTAATTAGAGCAACCCTTAACAAGCAGACATTAAATTACTGAGAAGGTGACACAGTTTTGGTTTGGATCATGATAATGATGCCAAACAATTCAATTTTTTTTAAAAAGGAACCTTCGAAAGAAATGTGGTTTTCATGCTACAATGCATCCTGTCTGATCTACTGAACCACTTGAGAGAGAAATACTTGCTTGAGATGTTAACATAGAACATTACAGCGCAGTACAGGCCCTTCGGCCCTCGATGTTACGCCGACCTGTGAAACCTATCTGAAGCCCATCTAACCTAAACTATTCCATTATCATCCATATGTTTATCCAATGACCATTTAAATGCCCTTAAAGTGGGCAAGTCTACTATTTTTGCAGGCAGGGCATTCCACGCCCTTACTACTCTCTGAGTAAAGAGCCTACCTCTGACATCTGTCCTATATCTATCACCCCTCAATTTAAAGCTATGAAAAAGCATTGTTTTGTGTGGATGACTAAATTCATTCATTTCTTGATTAAATGGCATTTCCTGTTATCCACCAACAGTGGGAGGTACATGCCCTCCATTTTGGAAGACTGTAAATCACACTTTACTGCATCTTGCTTGTACCAAGTTCATTTTAATCCATTGCCTCTGCTTACTGAATTATGTCAGTTCCTAGTCTGACAATACCTTAATTTTGAAATTCTCACAGTAGTTTTCAAATCTCTTTCTGATGTCAATTCTCCCTGTCTGTGTTCTACTTCAGTCCTCTCAGATATCCAAGTTTTTTCAATTCTAATCTATCATGCATGTTTTATTTTAAATGTTTCTCATTGACTAGCTTGGTTTTTAGCTGGTTATAAACTTTGACATTTTCTGCCTCCACCTTCCCTCCTTTCTCCATCTCTTTTCTATCTTATAACCTATCTACCTTGCTTTTGGTCTTCTGTTCTAACATCTCTTTGTGGCTTGGTGTCAAATTCTAGCTGATTTCCATTGAAACACATTGCATTTTTAATGTAGTAAAGTATATCAATATGTCATGATACAAGACTGTAATTCACAAATGTAAGTGCTTCAGATTAGCAATTTATTGGATAACAGCAGAAATTTAGCAATTCAGAAAACATTTGCCATTGACTGCCTTCAGATTCAAACTTGAGAGCTCTGAACATCATGCTGCACTCACTCTTCACAGTTGAGCACATTGCATGAACAATTGTTATGGAAGACATTCTTCAAAGCATTATATAGGGTGTGTTGTTTGGGTTAACTTTAGTTCCTCCAGCTTGAGAATGCTTTGTCAATTTTCCTTATTCATGTAAAAAATTTAATAAAGTACATTGGTGAGTTGATCAAAATAATATTTCGGTTCTGAAGGAGTAATATCAAACTCAACGTTAACTCTGTTTCTTGCTCTACAGATGCTGCCAGATTTGTTGAGTTTCTCCACACTTTGTGTTTTTATTTCACTGTGGATGCTGGTTTGTTGCTTTTATTTGAAGTTTTTGATGTAATTTAGTAATTCTTACATTTTTGCAGCCTTTTTCACTGAAATGTTTAAACAAGAATTATTTCACGGGTACTGCTGGTAAGGGCAGTAAGTACTGCCCATCCCTTAACTGTCCTTGAGGTAGTGGTGAGCCACTTTCTTGAATTACTGTACTTCACTTTTTGCAGGTACATGTTCACTACCTTAAAAAAGGAGTTCTAGGATTTTGATCCATTGATCTTCTTGTCCTCCTTCTCATTGGTGGGAGTGAAAGATTTGCAAACTGCTGTTGAAGGAGCTTTGGTGAGATGCTGCTGTGCTTTTTGTATGTAGTACGCACCTCTCTCCATTGATGATACAGTGGCAGCAGTGCATATTTAATGTGGTGGAACAGGTGCGAATCAAGTAGACTATTTTGTCCTAGATGGCGTCAAGCTTCTTGGGTGTTGTTGAAGCTGCACTCATTCAGGCAAGTAGAGAGTATCCTACCAGGACAGGTTTTGGAGAGTCAGGAGCTGAGTTACTCATTATAGAATTCCCAGTCTACGACCTGCTCTTATAGCCATAGTATTTATGTGGCTGGTCTAATTCAGTTTCTGGTCAACGGCGACCCCCTAGAATGTTGATTACTGGGTGATTCAGCATTGATAATGCCATTGAATGTCAAGCAGAGGCGGTTAGATTTTCTCTGCAAATGGTCATCGTCTGGAACTTAGTGCAAACGTAATTTTAAACTTTGTGCAATCAGTAGACATTTTTGAGTAGCAGGAAGAACATTGGTGTGTTAGGGAGAAGCCTGTGGTCTAAAGAATCTGTGATTTGAAGCACAGACTTGGTCACTCCTTTTTTCAGCTTTTTATGCTGTAGGTGTGCATTTTGAGTTTCCTGAATGATGTAAACTTCAAGTACGTGTATTGTGCAATTATGCACAAATTAGAACATCTGCAGCTGACAGTCCAATTTTTAATCCTAAAATGTACAGTTAAGGTAGTTGTTTAAAAATGCATTTAAAATTTAATCTGACATAAAAATGTCAGATGAAGTATATGCATTGTTTTTGTATAAAACTCTTAAGGGTGTTGGGGGTGTTGATACTTGGAGTTTGACTGCAAAAATATTCCTTTTGTGGCACAGTAACCTGGTATAACCTTGGACTGTTGAATACACTGGATACACTTTGAGTCGTATTAAGTTTAACTCTGGGCAATGATTTAAAAAAAACTTTATCCATTTCAGTGCTGAATAGGCACATAGCCCATTTCGAGAGTGTGATTTGTAATGAAGGCTTAAACCTTGTACTGATCCATGTGACTGAAATATGGTTTTCATTTCTACTTAATTTTAAATGAAGGATGAATCCTATGAGTGATTAACTTAAAGTTGTTAGTTTCTGGGTTAAATGCAAATCACATTCTATAAAGACAGGTGTTCGGAACTGACTGTATCCTTTATAGCCACTGGATCGTCAGTATTGGCACTGAACTTCAGGTTGACTTTCTAATGGGTTTAATTTGAACATTTTGAGTAATTTGTTTTCCATACAAGGGGATTCTTTTCTCATGAAATTTCTGAACTATGATTCAGAGCTTGCAATCTTGCTTATGCCAAATTTAGTATATCTGTTAGTATCCTTTTCGTATACTTCAAACAAAGTGAAATTAGGTTTTCAGAAATCATGTAACATTCCAACTGTTAATTTGCTGCTTAGCTTAGTTAGTATCAGCAGACCTTGTAGACATTTCTTTGTCCTTTGTCACAAGACCTGCTACATTGCTTGATAATCTACACACAATCTAGAAACTGGCAAAATCTGGCACAGCACATAAAACGTAGTCAACTTCAATACATTTGACACCAATGATCAATCAACTGGAGTGTGATCTGATATTGCGTATTCAACTTTAAATAAACAATATTTCATCACCTGTTTGAAAAAAACCCACAACTGTTAAACAAATGCGAGTGGGGAAAAAGAACAGGTCAGATATCATTTGTGGAAAGAATATTTTGGATTACAGTATTGTGGGTGAAATAAATAAAGTATATAAATATTGGTGAGTTAGATGTTTCTGAAGAGAGATATGAGCACTGAAGGTACACAATTAATTTTCTAGGGGTGGCAAAATGACATGATCCCAAAAAAAAAGATACTAGGTGCCAGTATTTTGTAGATTTTTTTCTACCTTAAAAATCTTCCACTTAATGGAAGTGCATGTGAGCCTTACTTCCTGTGACACTAACTTATGTCATTTCCAGAATTGTTTTTCACACCTTCACTTATCTTATGTTCACCAAATGTGTCCTCCCACCTTCAATTCCAAGGCCACTGATACAATTGTATGCAATTGTATCCATTTCAAGCTTGGTAAAATTGAATAAAAACTGAAAGAACTGCGGATGCTGT
>NW_025969645.1:0-14302 GCF_021869965.1 Rhincodon typus | reverse complement strand
TTAGGGAGGTGGGGACGAGCTGGGTTGGTTTTGGGATGCGGTAGGGGGGGGGGGGATTTGGAAGCTTGGGGGGTCGGGGGAGGGGAGATTTTGAAGCTTGTGCGGTAGGGGGAGGGGAGATTTTGAAGCTCTCCCCTCCCCCTACCGCATCCCAAAACCAGCCCAGCTCGTCCCTGCCTCCCTAACCTGTTCTTCCTCCCACCTATCCCCTCCTCCCACCTCAAGCCGCACCCCCATCTCCTACCTACTAACCTCATCCCGGCCCCTTGACCTGTCCGTCCTCCCTGGACTGACCTATCCCCTCCCTAACTCCCCACCTACACTCACCTTTACTGGCTCCATCCCCGCCTCTTCGACCATGTCCATCCTGGGCCTCCTGCAGTGCCACAATGATGTCACCCGAAGGTTGCAGGAACAGCAACTCATATTCCGCTTGGGAACCCTGCAGCCCAATGGTATCAATGTGGACTTCACAAGCTTCAAAATCTCCCCTCCCCTTACCGCATCCCAAAACCAGCCCAGCTCGTCCCCGCCTCCCTAACCTGTTCTTCCTCCCACCTATCCTCTCCTCCCACCTCAAGCCGCACCCCCATTTCCTACCTACTAACCTCATCCCACCCCCTTGACCTGTCCATCCTCCCTGGACTGACCTATCTCCTCCCTACCTCCCCATCTACACTCACCTTTACTGGCTCCAACCCCACCTCTTTGACCTATCTGTCTCCTCTCCACCTATCTTCTCCTCTATCCATCTTCTATCCACCTCCCCCCCCTCTCTATTTATTTCAGAACCACCTTCCCCTCCCCTATTTCTGAAGAAGGGTCTAGGCCCGAAACGTCAGCCTTTCTGCTCCTATGATGCTGCTTGGCCTGCTGTGTTCATCCAGCTCTGCACCTTGTTGTCTCACCATTCAGGTCAAAGCAGCTCACTTGGCTGGCAACTCAACAATCACCTGAAACAATTAATAACTCTTCCCCCGGTAGTGTCAGGGAGTGCCATATAACAAGATACATTGCAGCGATTGGCCAAGCTGTCTTCAACAGTTCCTCTAAATTCGGGGCTTTTAACATCGAGAAGAACAAGGGAGGTAGATGTAAGGGAAAACCCAAGACCTGCAAGATCTCCTGCGTGTCATCCTGACTTAGAAATATATCTCTGTTCCTTCTCTATTGTTGAGTTAAAATGGTGAAGCTGACTCTCTGATGGAATTGTCGGGACACCTTCACCAGACTGACTACAGCCATTCAAGATGGTGGCTCACTGGTACCTTCTCAAACATAATTACTGATGGTCAATAAATAAATGGTGGCATTGCCAACGGCTAAGCATCTCATAACAAATTTGGAAAATAGCATCCTGATTCCATTCTAACCCTTACCTAAGTGGGCACTCACTGTAAGCAAGTTCAGGCAGCTGCTTGGAGAATTGAAAGGACTGAAGGATTGCAGATCTCGTTGCCGCAGAGAGTTGTCGCAGTAAAGTCACGGATTGTATTTAAGGCAGAGATAGATCAGCTCTTAATTAGTACGGGGATCAAAACTGATCAGGAGAAGGCAGGAGAATGGGGTTGAGAAACATATTAGGTGCAATTGAATTGTGGGGCAGACTCAGTGGGCAGAATGGCCTAATTGTATGTGTTATGATCTTAAAAGGCAAGTCAGAAACTTTTCATTCTAGACATTTTCTAATCAACGTGTCCGGAGATGTTATGACACACCTCTGGAGCAGGTAAGATTAAATCCAGATCTTCTGGCCCAGAGAAAGGGATATTATCACCACACTGCAAGAGCTCTCTAACAGCTTTCCTTTTTTCTCTTTATGGTAGGTGATACACTGATAGGACTTACATGAAGCCTCACACTTAAAATCACTGACAGCCTTTTTTTTAAAAATTGATCATGAGATATGGGTGTCACAGGCTGGGCCAGCATTTATTGCCTATCTCTAGTTGCCCTTTGAGAAGGTGGTAGTGAGCTGCCTTCTGGTACTTCCGCAGTCTATGGTAGACCCACAATGCCCTCAGGCAGGATTTTGATCCAGCAACACCAAAAGAACAGCAACATATTTCCAAGGCAGGATGTTGAGTGGCTTGGAGGGGAACTTGCAGGTGGTGGTGTTCCCATGTATCTGCTGCCCTTGTCCTTTGAGATGGAAGTGGTCGTGGGTTTGGAAGGTGCTGTTTCAGGATCTTTGGTTAATTTCTGCATTGCATCTTGTAGATGGTACACACTGCTGCTACTGAGCGTCGGTGGTGGAAGGAGTGGATATTTGTGGATGTAGTGCTTTGCCTGGATGGTGTCAAGCTTCTCGAATGTTGAGTCCCCTACTGCCTTTGGCAGGAAAGAGATCAACTTGCTGCAGTCATTGTTATATGCTGAAAAACTAAATTTTTGAAAGAAAACCTGAATTTTTGTTTTGCACTGCTCAGAGCAAGTTTTTTCTTTACACAATATGAAAATTATTTGAAACAAGTAAAAATAAACAGAGGCATGCATTATTGGAAAGCCTGCTTAACATATATTTTTGGAAAAGGTCCATTTATTATATTTTTTGGAGAGCCCATTGAAAATGTCATTAAAAGATGAAACTGAAAAGAAACTTGCATTTTCATTTGTACAAGAATGCATATACTTCCAAAGCTCTTTGCTTATAAGTGATTAGCAGATTGCATCCATGCAAATTTATTGTGTGATCACAGCATGGCACTATGTAGAATAATGAAGCTTAAAATTTATAGTTTCTCATTTTCCTCATTGAACAAATTTACACAACGGCTGCTTCTGGCAAAGGGGCATGAAGATTAAAATAATGAACTTCTTGCCAAATGGAAAAGAATTTTCATGACATTTGTTCACAAGGATTAGATTTATTTTGAGGCATAATGCCAGTATGAAAGAGATGTGTTTGTAGAGGTGTTAGGCAATATTTTTTACACTTAATATTATTGTTTTAATCTTTCAATTGAATGGTACATTAGAGAGCAGGAAGACATTGAAATGTTTTAATAAACCAAGAATAAGCGATACAATTATCAAACAATATGCTAGCATGCAAGGCACAGACTGAAAAGACAGAATTCCAAGACCCTTCCTCAAAATACTTGGATTTTGGGGCAACTCCAGCATATCTTCACAACAGTGTCTTTGTCCAGAGTGACACCAGGGAAAATGAGGCAGAGTCCAGGAAACCCACTGAAAACAAGCCAACCCTTGTAAGTCAGGCCTATGGAGAACTTTGAATCATATGAGCTGGAGACAAGTACTGGGAAAGGTTCATTAACTTAAAGACCACCAGATATGTATAAAATCAGAAGATTGCAGGACCAGCTGAGTAATTCGTTTTTTTAAATTCAGAACTTTTATTTTGCCAGGCATATTAATTTCTTTTAAGTGTAAAAAATGCATAGCTTTCCTACATTTAAGTCATGTAAGCAAACTTCTACAGATCTTATATGAAACATTCACTGAATGATTTATCAGAGAGAGTTCACCAAATGACACAGAGCAAGACAGGAAATGGTTGTAAACTTAACTTCCTGTTCAAAATGCACCGTTTTTCCAATGGCTTACTTTGGCATAAAAGACTTTTCAAAAGATCTGCTCAAAATGGAGAGGGAACAAGTGAACTGATTTATCAAATTTACCACAATCCTCCTCAGAGTGTGAATTTAAATCATATTCATTGGGATAATTTGAAAGGAATAAATTTCCCTTTCCCCTTCCCCACACTGTATAATTATCTTTGAGAAATTGGAATTACATTACATCAAAACTGGAGTCACAAGGGTGTGTATGCAGTGCCGGTGTGCTGATTCAATTCCCAGCTAAAAAACTACAGTGATGGGAAGGATAGAAAAGCAGAATGTTATTTCAATGGAAACAAACTGCAAAATATTGTGGTACAGAGAGATCTGTGTCACTTTGTACATGAACCACAAAAAATTAACATACAGGTAGAACAGATAGTTATAGAGTCAGAGAGTCATAGAGTCATACAGCTTAGAAACAGACCCTTCGGCCCAACTCATCATTTCTTACCAGGTTTCCCAAACTAAACTAGTCCCATTTGCCTGTATTGGCCCATTTCCCTCTCAACCTTTCCTATCCATATACCTGTCAAAACGTCTTTTAAGTGTTGTAATTATACTCGCCTCTACCACTTCCTCTGGCAGCTTGTTTCCCATATACGCACCACTATCTGTGTGCAAAAGTTGCCCCTCAGGTCCCTTTTAAACCTTTCACCTTAAACCTATGGTGAGATCACACCAGGAACACTGTGGTGATGCATACAGTTTTCAACAACATATTTAAGGAGGGATGTACTAGTATTGGAGACAATTCAAAGAAGGTTCACTGGGTTCATTCCCAGAATGAAGGGGTTATCTTATGAGGAAAGCTTAAACATGGTGCAATGCTCAAAGGAGTTTAGAAGAATGAGAAGTGGTCTTATTGAAATGTATAAAGTTCTGAGCAGGCCTGACAATGTTGTTGCCGAGAGGACGGATTGTCTTATAGAGGAGTCGAGAACAAGGAGGCACTGTTACAGAGTAAGAGTCTCCCAGTTTAAGACAGAGATGAAGAGGAGTTTCTTCTCTCATTAAGTCATTATTCTTTGGAATCTTTCCTTCCTGGTTCTCCATACCTTGCCATCAATCACTGCAGGGAACTACACTACATGCCTTTCTGCTTGCACCCTGTCATTTAGAAAGTGGGACTGTTTTCACAACTCCTTCCCTTTCTTCCTGCGTACAGCACACAGGCTGTGCTAACTCACACAGCTCTTCAGCATCAGGATTAGGAGATTCAGGCCTTCGAGCCTGCCCTCTCACGATTAACATCGCTGCCAGAGCAATGGCTAATTTTGTTGTATATTTCAAATTGGAGGATACATGAAGCAGCTTCCTTTCCTTCTTGCTTTTCCTGAAATGTAGACCGGGCAAGGATAGCAGATTTCTTTCCCTCAAAGACGTTACAGAACAAGGTGAGTTTTACAACAATATACAATAGTTACATGACCCCCATTAGACCAGCTTCAAATTCCAGATTTAATGTTCACCTCAAGGAGTTGGTGATGCATTGCTAACTTTGCTTATACATACTAATCCTCATCACCTCCCCAGAACCATCAAATATCTATGGACAAACTGCAGCAAATGTTGAAGAAGGGATTCCTCCAGAAGATGCACAAACACTCATTATCACTATTTCAAAAACAGGTATAGAAATGGCCACCCCACATATTTTAAGTAGTGGATAAGACGGCTCTAAATTTGAAACAGCACTGAACAGAAGTGACCAGGAATGAGAGCAAGAATAAATGTGGAGTTTGGTAAGTAGTGAGCTTGCATTCTTGTTGTGCTGTAGAGAACTGAGTTCAGACATTACAACAATATCTGAAGCAGAGAAAGATACAGTGAACATGAGCAATGACAACAATAGCATTAGTACTAGATTGCTATAGCAAAGATCCAGCACAGACATGGTCTGTCAAATGACTGCAAACATCTTTGTTTGAAAACTACCGTATATATTCTGGATCACTTATAAGAGATACATTTTGCAGATTGCATAAAATTATTTGTTACGTAACTTTATTTACAAAACATGTCCCATATAAATTATATGCCAAATAGACCGTGCAATATATTGTGTATATGTGATATAAATGATATCCCGCATATAAGAGCACAAGAAACAGGAGCAGGAGTATGTCATCTTGGTCCATTGAGCCTGCTCCACCATTCAATGAGATCCTGCCTGATCTTTTTGTGGACTCAATTCCTCTTATGCACCCACTCACCAAAAACTCTTAATTCCTTTACTGTTCAATAATCGATTTTTACCTTAAAAACATTCAATGATATACAACTGTAGACTACATTATATAAAATACATGCAGTATATTAAACTAGAGATTGTATGCAGAGCACATTGTGTCTGATATACAGATTGAACTTGTTGAAACCTTATAACACTATGAATCCTTTGACAACTGCTGTGCCAATATGAACAAGATGTCAGTACAAACCATCTACCTTCCTGGTGGTTGGAGGTGCAGAAATGTCACATGGAGTGGGAATCAAGGTAAGCAAGATAGAATCAAACAAAGTTGGCAAGTGTTTAGATGGTCCAATGTTGTTTTAGAATGGCTCTGGATGAATGAAAGATGGGGCAGTCCCATAAAGGACAGGAGATGGTGGGGAATAGGAAGTTGTTGAGTCTCAGAAAAGTGCAAGACAGGGGAAAGCACTATTCTCATAAATACACGCTGTTTTATACGAGAAGAAATAATGTGATTCAACAATAAGAAAGGAAGAACTTGAGGAAGATTTAACCCTTCAAATCTCTTAAATCATGGACTGAGTCTAAACATTCTTCACTCCCATCATTAATATTTAATTCTGGTGTCAAACTAACTTGATAGAAAAAACATAGCAGTGTGTATAGACAAGAAGCAAGGAGTTAGAATTATTGGATGCAAAAACAAAGTTTCTGGAAAAGCTCAGCAGGTCTGGCAGCATCTGTGAAGGAAAAGGCAGAGTTAACCTTTCGGGTCCGGTGATCCTTCCTCAGAACTCTGGGCCCGAAACGTTAACTCTGTCTTTTCCTTCACAGATGCTGCAGGACCTGCTGAGCTTTTCCAGCAACTTTGTTTTTGTTCCTGATTTACAGCATCCGCAGTTCTTTTGGTTTTTATTTCGAATTATTGGATGGTTGGGATTGAAATGCAGTAGCCAGGGCTTGGTCACAATCCACACTTTGCTCTCAGTATGTTCTTATGATTTGGAATTAGGCATAGTGAGTACAATCTCAAAAATTGTTCATCACACAAAAGTAAGAGATTTCAAAAACAGCAAAAAGGGTTGTGAAATTGGAGGAAGACAGGATAGAATACACAGGCTCAATTTAATGAAAATAAGACCAAGACATGAAATTTTCAAAGGTTAACCTAGGAATAGGAGTATCCAATCAATTTTAAAAAACTGCTGAAAGCTGCAGATATAAACTGGAGAGTTTCTCTAATGGACAGTCAATCACTATGCCAGTTTTATACTCTGGTGGCAAGTGGAAAATTTATCCCATAATCCACAGATGAATATATTTCCCTCACTTTAACAAAAATCCTGCTATCAGTTCAACTTTAACAGAAAATAAATAGGTACTGAGAATTATGATTTGTAGTTATTTTGCAAATACTGTTGAATGTTTCATCAAAATATTTACATCACATCACAAAATTAACTTCCAGTGTTAGAAGCTAGTCTATGTGACGGAAATTGATTAATACGCCTAATTTTGCTGGGGACTTTTCTCCTTTCTCTCCCAATGTTAACTTCGCTGTCGCAAATTGCTCGCTTCAGCAACTCCTATCAGTCAAGCTCCCTCAATGACCATGCAGGCTTCAACAAGAGAAAACTATTCTAGTAAAGGAGTACAAATGACCTGTGTAAAGTGAAGGAGCTGCTCAGTGACGTTGTGAATGATTGACAGTGCTTCTGTACCAGCGACACATTTTACTTTTCATTTTAGCTGAAACTGGACAAAAATTTTCCCTGCACTGTAGCAACAGTTTATTCTACCAGCAGACACATGTTTGTGTTTTATCTTTGCCCAGTGCATAAAACTAGGAAAGAAAAACGACAAATCCACTGCCATTTAGCCATGAAATTACAAGTGGGTCAAGATTGAGAAACTATCACCACACATGCATCTGCCCTACTGCTTGTTACATGGGTTAAATCATCAAGATGGGTAATGGAAATTAACGTGAACAGGTGGGAAGAAAGATCAATATACATCAAAATCAAGAAACATCAAATACAATATGCATTTACATAGCATCTTTAATATCGTAAACCATACAGAGGTATCTCAAGTGAGGATTATCAAACAAAATGAGATACTCAGCCCACATACAGAGATATTAGAGAAAAAAATAAACAACTGCAGATTCTGGAAATCAGAAATAAAATCAGACATTGCTGGAAGTTCTGAAGAAGTGTCACTGGACCTAAAACGTTAATTCTGTTTTTCTCTCCACAGATGCTGCTTGACCTGCTACATTTCTCCAGCAATTTCTGTTTTTGTTACAGAGATATTAAGCCAGATGATGAGAGGTTTGTTTGAAGAGGTGGCTTTTCATGAGATTCTGGAGATAAAAGTGAGAACTGGAGGAGCAGGAAAGTGCTAGCTGGGGTGGAGTTTCAGACAAACTGTCCATTTCAGCATGATGACCAAGTGTGAAGCAATGAAAATTGGGACTGCTCCACAGGCTAGAATGTGATGCAGGATGTGATCTGGGAGGTGGTAGGGATGGAGGAGACTAAAGAAATAGGAAAACGAAGACTTTGAAGAATTCCAAAGCAAACTAAGAATCTTAAAATTGAAGTGCTTCCATACTGTAAACTCATGTAGATCAGTGAACCTATGGGTTATAGGTTTTCTAGAAAGGACTACTTCTCAGGCAATTAACATTGTTCTTCCTTTTAGGATGCAATAAGAGACACCAGAATGAACTGCAGCTAACTATTTCTCTTAATATTCCTCTATTCTGAGATGTAATTGATGAGATCAGAAACAAAACCTTTTGAGGAATTATCTGCATGAACTGACAGAGGGTTGCCCTGAGGTGCTGTGTCCCAGTATGTCTGTGTGCCCTGTAGACATATCCAAACAATCTTTTTTTTGTATTATTTCACCAGAGGCGGCATGGTGGCTCAGTGGTTAGCACTGCTGCCTCACAGCACCAGGGACTTGGGTTTGATTCCACCCTCGGGCAACTCTCTGTGTGGGGTTTGCACATTCTCCCCGTGTCTGCGTGGGTTTCCTCCGGGCGCTACGGTTTCCTCCCACAGTCCAAAGATGTGCAGGCTAGGTGGTTTGGCCATGTTAAATTGCCCCATAGTGTTCAGGGGTGTGTAGATTAGGTGAGTTTACAGGGAAATGGGTCTGGGAAGGATGCTCTGTTTGTCAGTGTGGACTTGTTGGGCCAAAGGGCCTGTTTCCACACTGTAGGGATTTTATGATAATTAGTATTATTTTCACATTTATGCTTAATTCCTTTGATGATTCCCAAAAAGTTATTGTCAAAACCTGATTTATAAAAGATAGTCCAATCATCACCATTATATGACCTTAGTAATAGACAGTGATTTCTGACCTTGCCCACCCTACACCAACACCAGCACCTCCACATCATGGCAGGGATTACAGATAGAGAGGAACCCTAATGTGATAGCAAATGATAGAAAGTAATATTCAACTAAAAACAGAATTTGTACACATTCCCTTTTTCCCCCACCAGGTTTCTCCCCCTTCACATGGCCCCTTCCCTCCCCCCACCCAATGTAAAAGGCACTGACTGATGCTCGACATTGTTTCACAGGAAGTGGAATCTTTTGAGTATTGCATTCTGATGGCTACTCCTTATAGATTCATAGATGAATGTAGCACACAAGGAAGTCATTCAGCCCATCATGTTTGAACCTAGTCTTTTGAAGAGCACCCCAGTTATTCTGATGAAGGGTCTAGGCCCGAAACGTCAGCCTCTCTGCTCCTATGATGCTGCTTGGCCTGCTGTGTTCATCCAGCCCTGCACCTTGTTGTCTCGGATTCTCCAGCATCTGCAGTTCCTACTATCTCTAGTCCCACTGCCTGTCTATTTTCCCCTCTATTCCCATTTCCCCTGCATTTTTTATCAAAATATTAATCCAATTCCATTTTGAATGACAGTATTGAATCTACAGCCACCAGCTGTCAGGCAATGGATTTCAAATTCTAACCACTCATTGTGTATTTCAAAATTTCCTGTGCTGCCTTTGGTCCTTTTTGCCCAACACCTTATACTGGGGGCTTTTTGAGTGAGGCCAGACAACTCTCATCACTAATACATTTCAATGGAATGAAAATAAGATGGTTCTGGAATGGGCAAGCAAAATGCTCAGCCACATGATTACCCAATCATTGAAGTAAAACATTTCTCTCTGTCACTAGACTATTCGGACAAGGGAACACCATTATCAAGCTATATCAAGCAAACTCTTGTTCTTGTATATTGACTACACAAATGCACATTAGCAGTGGTTGCTGCACTGTGCTATACAGCAAGATCTCAATGGGTTTTCCCCTTGCCTACTCCAGTGGCACTGCCATCATCAGTTGTACTATCCTTTCTGCCATTCAAGCTGCAATGGTTTAAATAATAAAATCTAAAATCAAAATTGGATCTTCCCTGATCAATGCAGCTCAAGTACCTGACAAGACAATTCATATATGCATGCCGACACATTCAGTTTGGGCAGAAGTGTGATAATTTATGTCGCTGAAGTAACAAATTAAAATATTTTTCCAATGGAACTTGGAAAGGGAGATTCTATTGTGACTAATCCACAATGCCAGTGTTACATCTAGGCTGCAATTTGGAAATGTAAAGCCATTGTATCAATTTTGCATGATGTGGAATTTGTACTTATTCTATCTACTCCAGTTCTTACATTCAAGGGTCAGCTTGGCATAGTTTGACAAAGGTGCTCCCTTGTCTGAACATCCTGGTGACAGAGATTTGTAACCTTACTCTACGGGCAGATGGATGGCAATTCAATCATGTTGTTCAAAGGGAATTTGGCTATTCTTGGTCATGAATCCATTGGAAAAGAACACAGAAATTCTTTCAGAAGCACCTGTAAACATAACCTTCATAAATAAATAAGTTCATACAATAAGCAATTAATCATTTTATGCCTTATTAATAATAAAGTCACCTCTAAGTGTACTTCAAAACTACTTTGATGCTTAAACTATAAATTAGGGTGATAGCCTATCTACTTGACAACTGGTCCAGTAACCAAACAAGCTATTATGTTGCACTATACCACAGAATTGTGGGGTACAGATCATATGATTGCTAATATGGTGACTTTTCCAATTGCAGGCAACAATCTCACAGTTGCTCATGCAGTAAGGAAATCAATTCATCTGACTGGACATCAATAAACACACATCATTGATTATGTGTTGGGTTGTGAATAAAAATGATTTCTGTGACAGTTATGTCATTGATAGCTTTGTGGGAGTCATGTTCATTCCTTAGACAATTCAGCAGGCTTATGATTGTAATGAGGAAAAGGAGTTTACTTCTTTTGTTATATACATCATTATTACTTGGACAAATGCAATTGACTTACTTTGAACAACAGCAGTAATTGAGGTTATATTTTAGCACAGACACCCAATTGAATCAAGTTTATTTTAAAAAATTTAAAAAACCAAAAGAGCTGTGGATGCTGGAAATCTGAAACAAAACCAGAAATTGCTGGAAAAGCTCAGCAGGTCTGGCAGCATTTGTGGAGAGAAATCAGAGTTTTTAAAATTCATTTGTGGGTTGTGGGCAATCCTGGCTGGACTGGTAATTATTGCCCATCCCTAGTTGCCCTCGAGAAGGTGGTGGTGAGCTGCCTTCTTGGACCACTGCAGTCCTCCTGCCGTGGGTTGACCCACAATACCATTGGTGAGGAAATTCCAGGATTTTGACCCAGCGACAGTGAAGGAATGGCGATATATTTCCAATTCAGGATGGTGAGTGGCTTGGAAGGGAACTTAAAGGTGGTGGCATTCTCATGTATCTGCTGCCCTTATTCTTCTGGATGGAGTTTCAGGTCAAGTGACCCTTCTTCATTCAAGAATGCTTTACAAATACTTGTGTTTGTGTTATTCATCTTAAGTTGAACAATTCAGAAAAAAAGTCCAGATGAACATTGCCAAGGGGATTATGGTAAGGATTTGGCATCTGATGTACTGTGGACATTCCTTCTTTACTCCATTAATGATTGGGAATAGATTGAAGGGCACTACTTTTTGGTTTGAATTCAGTTTTTGATTAGGCAATACCAGTTTTTGCGATGTTGGGTACATGTCAGTATTGCAGCTCTCACTGAGCAGCTTATTTAATTGTCTTGCCATTATGTGTGATACTCAAGACAGCCATTCGTTAGCTGACTATTTAGCTATTGGAAGGCACTCCTTCCAAACCTCAGCCTCCCTCAACATAAGTTACGAGCAGTTGTACTGGTTTGCAGTGACAGACAAATACTCTGCCTTATTTTCTGCTCCAAGGACATTAAACCCAACTGTATTTTCCTTATGGAGATCAACAAGGACCGTGGTACAGTGGTAACATCCTGACCTCTGAGCCAGGAGGCCTGGGTTTAAATCCCACCTGCTGCAGAGGTGTGTAGTAATATCTATCTCTGAACAAGTTAATTGGAAAAAGAATATCCTCCAATGTTTCTTGAACCTGGCTCAGCAACTCATTGCCTAAACAAGCTGAGCCAATGCTGGGGCCCCACTATTTAACTATAATGAAATTGTTGTAAGAAACCTGCATGCTGATGATTTTTTACCTTTCAAAAAAAAACCCGCAAGCATAATTTGTTTTGTTTTACTAATAGAGTGACATGTCCATATATGTTTCTTTAAGTATTTGTTTTTTTTTAACCATAAGACTATATTGTAAAACTTGATTCGTTGTGAACTGGTTGACTGTTTGTCAGCTAAACTCCCCTGTCATGTATCCCTACCACTGCCAACTCATGCACGGAGACCTTCACTTTTAGTGCTACCACTTGTACCCTTATGCAACCTTTGTCATTGATCGTTGATCCAATCCAGTGCCTGCATGTTCTCCAAGTGTCTGCACAAGTAATGAGGTGCTTGTGCTGTAAAATTAAACTGTCAACTGTCAGCGATTGATAACCACAAGGAGAGCTGACCTAGAACACCTGTACTAGTGGCCAAGACAGGTGGGACACGTTTGATCGCTGAGGCCTACTAGTCAAGCTGACCTCACAGTGTCCCTCAATGTATTCAGCACATGACAGGAGACATCACAGCCTCACAATATACCTTTGCGCTAAGCTAAGATTTGTAATAAATCCTGGCTATATGTTTGTAAATCAATATCCAGAATTTATTTGTAGTTAGAGTTATCTACTTTTTGTTAACCTTTATCCATTCAATTTGATTTGGACGTTAACCATAATTTTTTTGTGCCACACGATCAATTGCACTATTCGTATGACATTTATTGAATATGTGTGTTCACTGATAAACTAAGGGGAGAATTTTACACGCATTAAAATAAAAAGAGATTTGTTTTTCTATGTTTACTCCGGTGATAGTTTTGAATTTACTAATCACCATCACCTCTTGAAAGTCCTATTCCCAGTAAATCATTTTGAACTAAAAATAAAATGTGAGTATATTCCCTCTCCATATGCCCATGACATTTAAAAAAAAATCTTGTCCTACAAAGGAATGAGTTGAGGAAGAAAAAGTCAAAAGCCTAATCACACAATTAATCGCAGACTATTCGTGATGAATAGCTGACCACTCAGCTCTTCATTATGGTGGGGGTTGGGGAGAAATGAAACTTGAAGATAACATCATTGAAGAGAAGCCAACTGAATGAACATAAAGGAATTTCAGTGGAAATCTGTCAATTCTTCAAATATGTGCACATTAGTGAGTAAGAGCCTTGATTGTACCAAATAATTACGATCAGGCTCATCTACAGGAGTAATTGTGCAGGTTAAGCCCAATAAAGTTGATGATACAGTGGCTTTCAAAGGGTTATTTTGTCCTTTTTTGAAGACAGGTTGTAAGGGAGAGGTAATGAGCAGATGGCTGAATGCCACCTGAGTTAACAGCTTGTGAGGCCTTGAGGTATTTTTTTAAAGTTGGAACAATAGAAGCAGCCTGGGTGTGGCCAGCTCTCACAGACCAGGGTTTCTACTTTTTTTAAGTTTTTAGGTTTAAGCAGAAGCTGTTGGGGTCTCAAAAGAGTTGGAAGCTTCAGTGAATGTCTCCTTACTGCTACGTTCTCTGAATTTTCTCTTGATTTTTTTCCTCTTGGATTGGTTAAGTTTTCCAATGGTTAAGTTATTCTAAATTCCTCTTTCTTTGGTCGTATTTTAGCTGCAGCGTTTAAATAAATAGTGTTTTGCTTAACGTCAAGTAGTTTGACCAGTTGTATTGCATTGGGAAAAGACACTTTACATTTGATTTTAAAAGAAGAAAAACTTAGGGTCTAGGCTACCTTCTTAAAATATTTTGAGGGGGGTCCGGTCTGGTCCATAGCAAAAGCTACAGAGGACCTCTTCCACTGACTTCCAGCCTTCCTTCCATCTGCACTTCCCGCTGCCTCGTAAAAGCAGTCAATATTATCAAAAATCCCTCCCACCCTGGTTATACTCTCTTCCACTCTCTTCCACTGGGCAGAAGATACAAAAGTTTGAAAACACATATC
>NW_025969644.1:10250-14309 GCF_021869965.1 Rhincodon typus | reverse complement strand
TGCCACATTGTCAGAGTGTCTGTTATGAGGCAGTGTCTCTTTGTCAGAGTGTCTGTAGCTGTTCTGCAATCCGGTCACTCAGACTACACTTCATTTCCCTAATGAGATGCTGTCAGTGGGTCGATTGTGAGGCAGTGCTAAATTTAATGGGATCAGAATTTAGAGGATCACATTTAGAGGATCAATACTGAGGACTGCAGCGCTATCAGAGGGTAAGTACTGAGGGAGGGCCTTATCGTCAGCGGGTCACTACAGAGGCAGTGCCTCTTTGGAAGGGGGTCGGTCAGTCTGTTCTGAGGATTGATACAGGGTCAACACTGAAGAAGTGCCGCATTGTCAGACAGTCTGTTCTGAGGCAGTGCCTCAGTGTAATGGGGATGGATTGAACGAGGACCATATGATTAGTGAGTTACCTCTGAGGTATTGAAGCATTGTCAGACGGTCAGAACCGTGGAGTGCATTATAGTCAGAGGGTCAATACTGAATCAATGGTCAAAACTGGGGGTGTGCCACACGATCAGAGAGTCAGTACTGAGGTAGTGTAGCGGTGTCAGAGGGTCAGAACTGTGGGAGTGCATTATTGTCAGAGTTACATGCTGAACCAGTGCCTCATTTAAGGAGGTCGGAATTGAGGAAGTTCATCATGTTCACAGGGTCATTACTGAGGAAGGGCCCCGTAATTAGCAGATCAGCAGATCAGCATAGAGGGAGTGCCTTTTTATCACGAGGTCAGTTCTGAGGCAGTGTCTCATTGTTAGAGGGTGAGCATTAAGGGAGTGACTCGTTGTTAGAGGATCCATTCCGAGGCAGTGCATCAATGTGATGGAGTCAGAATAGAGGGAGGATCAAATGTCAGGAGCTCAATATTGAGGTATTGAAGAGCTGTGAGAGTGTCAGTACTGAGGTAATGCAGCACTGTCAGAAGGTCAGAATGATGGGAATGCCTTGTTGTCAACGGGTCAGTTCTGAGGCATTGCCGAATTGCAAAGGGATTAGAATTGAGGGAGTTTAGGTGGTCAATACTGAGGTAATGCAGCACTGTCAGAGGGTCAGGATTGAGGGAGGGGCTCATTATCAAAGGGTCTGTACTGACGGAGTACCTTATTGTCAGCCAGTCAGTTCTGAGGCAGTGCCACTTTGTCAGAGGAACTGTTCTGAGGGATTGCCTCATTGTCAGAAGATCTGGTGTGAGGCACTGCCCCGATGTAATAGGGTCAGAATTGAGGGAATGCAACACGCTTATCGGGTCAGTACTGAAGTAGTGCAGCACTGCCAGAAGGGCGGTTCTGTGGCAGTCCCTTTTTGTCAGAGGGTCAATACTGTGTCAGTCCCTCATTCTAAGCGGGTCGGAATTGAGGGTATGCCACATGATTAGAGGATCAGTACTGAAGTAGTGCAGTACTGTCAGAGGATCAGTACTGAGGGAGTGCCTCATTGTCAGACGGCCAGTACTGAGATAATTAAGCACTGTCAGTGGGACTCTCGGCTTCAGTACGAGAAGATCAAAGTTAAAAAGCATGAAAGTGATGCTAAACCTTTATAAAGTAGTGCTGTCAGCTCCAGTTGAGTACGCAGTGAATTATGACCACCATATTTTAGGAAGGACATTAAGACCCTGGAAAGGGAGGAAAGGAAATTGAGCAGAATGACAGCAGCATTACATCCAGGAGGTGGAAGCATACTTGGAAATTTGCGTCCCTGCCTTTAAACTCAATTGCAGTAAAAGATAAAATGTGAGAGTGTTTTACATAGTTAGATGGGCTTCAGATTGGTTTCGGTGCATCATCGAGGGCCGAAGGGCCTGTACTGCGCTGTAATGTTCTATGTAAGGTTCTGTGGTCTACGCTGTTAAAAGCGGGAGACAGGAATGTGGGCTAAAAGGTCAATACCAAGTTACAGGATGAGAGAGATTAAAGATCAAGTTCACCATTGAACTCAAAGCAAAGGCAAAGGTAACGAAAACAGAAGCTGTTGGAAAAGTTCATCAGGTCTGGCAGCCTCTGTGGAGGCAAAAAAACAGAGTTAAAGTTCTCGGTCCGGTGACCCTTCCACAGAACAAAAAAGCAGTGGTAATGGTTGTTGAGAAGAGACAAAACATTGGTCTACATTCAGTACTGAGTTCAACAGCTTTAGACCCATTAACACAGTCTCTGATTGGATGTACTTTCGCCTATTGATGCATCCTGCCTTCATGCTTTATTTCCTTTTCAATCAGATCTTCATTCTCCCATTAGCACCTGCTCTGGAGCAATGCTTTGTCTCTCCTCTACAACCTTTACCACTCTCTTTCCACTTTTATTCGTTGGCACACTTTGACCTGCAAACCCCCTCACTCTCCAATTTACGGTAATAATCGCTTCTGTTCCAAATATTTCTCTATCCCCTTTCGACAAGATCATATCCATCAAATTGCTGCTTTACTTCAAGAGCAGAACGTTTCACTGGACTCAAAACAGTAACTTCCTCTTTCCACATAAGGGGGCGGGGGTGTCGGTGCCAGGGGAGGGGCCGCATTATCGACGGGGGGTGGTGCGGGGAACGTTCTCGGTGCTGACGGTGTCTGTATAGAATTTGAAAACAAGAGACCTCGCGCTTGCGGGGGCACGCACCGAAATTCACCTCCGCTGGCGCTCTTTCCTCGGTGTGAGCGTGGTCGTGGTCGTGGTCCAGCTTTAGAACATAAGCACAAGGAGCAGGAGTAGGCCGTCCGGCCCTTCGAGCCTGCTCCGCCATTCAATAAGATCATGGCTGACCTTTTCGTGGACTCAGATCCACTTACCCGCGTTCTCACCATATCCCTTAATTCCTTTATTGTTCAAAAAAAATCTGCCCTTTCTTTAAAAACGTTCACTGAAGTAGCATCAACTCCTTCACTGGGCAAGGAATTCCATAGATTAACAACCCTCTGGGTGAAGAAGTTCCATCTCAATTCACTCTTACCCCAGCCTCCGCTGATTGGAGCAACCGCATGTCATGGGCGTCGCCCAGGTCCTCACGGGCGAGACTCTGTCGTTCTTAGGTGGGGCTCATGCTCAGACCTTGTCATCTGATTGGTTAAACTGTCGCGCCCGCCCCCTTTTGCTCACGTGGGGTTTGGACACGGACTCGTGGTCACATGTTTCCTCGTGACTAATTAGTTGCCGAACACCTGGCCTTTCTTCGTCCATCGTTCTATACTTTTAACATGGTGTATACCTGAGGTTGGAAGGCTATTTCTGGGTATACCACCTTTGTTGAGCCTTGCACGAAGTCTTCCGTGAGGCTTATTCCACAGTCTTGGCTCTGTATGTTACCCTGTCTGTTGGGGCCATGATATGATGGCTCTCAGGGCAGGTTGAGTTGAGTTGATGAGTGGGTAAGTACGCGGCAGATGAATCATCTCTCGGAAAGATGTGAAGTCATCTCCTTTAGGGGCAAAAACTGAAAAGCCATTTATTATCTGAATGGTGATAGATTGGGAAAGGGCGAGGTGCACTGAGAACTTAGTGCCCTTGTACCTGTCGCTGAAAGCAATTATGACCCTGAACCTGACCATGACCCTGACCCTTACCCTGACCCTGATCCTATTTCAGGTGGTGAACAAGGCAGATGGTTTGTTGACTGCCTAATTGAGGTGATTCATGGATTGGTTATAGTGACAGTGAGTGAAAGATTTACCAGAGTGATTTCTGGGATCGTGGTATTGAGAGATGAAGGGAGACTGGATCAGTTAGGGCTATATTCGTGGGAGTTTAAATGAAGAACGGGCATCTGATGGAAGCCTGTAAATTTAAAGAGGACTGGACAAGGTAGATTCAGTAAGGATGTCCTCAAAGACTTAGGAGTCCAGAAATGGGGCTCAGAGTCAAGGAGAAAAAGGTGATCATTTAGGAAATGAGGAGAAATGTCTTCACCCAGACAGAAGTCAGCCTGTGGAATTCTCTCTGGGAACTGTTGAGGTCAAACCATTGACTATTTTCAAGGTGAAATTGGATATGGTGCTTCGGACTAAAGAGAACAAAGACAGTGGGTAGAAACAGTGTGAGTTCAATGATCAGTCATGATCATGTTGAAACGTGG
>NW_025969644.1:0-10150 GCF_021869965.1 Rhincodon typus | reverse complement strand
TGGGTGACGACTTCAGGGTTTTTAAAATTCATTTGTGAGATCTAAAGATCGCTGGCTGGTCCAGCTTTATTGGCTGCCATTAGTTGCCCCATGAGAAGGTGGTGTTGAGCTGCCTTCTTGAACCACTCCACTCCTTGTGCTGACAGTTGACCCACAATCATTAGAATCCCCACAATGTGGAAACAGGCCATTTGGCCCAACAAGTCCATAATTACTCCAAAAAGCATTCCACCAGACTGATCCCCCCAACTTTATTTGTTGTCACCCTGCACTTCCCATGGATAATTCACATAACTACTCATCCCTGGACACAATGGGCAATTCAGCGTGGCCAATTCACCTAATCCATACATCTTTAGTCTGTAGGAGGAACCCGCAGCACCTGGAGGAAACCCACAAAGACATGGGAAGAATGTGCAAACCCCAACACACAGTCACCTGAGACTGAATTGAACGCAGATCTCTGGTGTTGTGAGGCAGCAGTGCTAACCACTGGCCATTGTGCTGCTTGTAAGCACAATATTGTTAGGAAGGGAGGTCCAGGGTTTTGACCCAGCGACAGTGAAGGAATGGTGACGTATTTAAAGTTTGGAGGGGATCTTGTAAGCAGTGGTATTCCCATGTATCTGATGCCCTTGTCCTTCTCGATGGAAGTAGTCACGTATTTGGAAAGTGCTGTCTGAGGATTTTTGGTGGAATTTCGGCAGTGTACCTTGTAGATGGCACACACTGCTGCTACTAAGTGCTCGTGGTGGATGGAGTGAATGTTTGTGGATGCGGTGCCAATCAAGTGGGCTGCTTTATTCTGAACAGCGTTGAGCTTCTTGTGTTGTTGGAGCTGCACCTGTCCAGGCAAGTGGGGAATATTCCATCACACGCCTGAGTTGTGTCTTCATGTGGAGAGATTCAGAAGCTTCGGTTGTCCTTAGCCTTCTGAATGATGAAAAGTCTGCCGAGTGACTACCCCTCCTGGAAATTGCCAGTCTGTTCAGTTGTTGAGGCATTTGCACCAAGTCCATGGAGGTGGAACAGTTGTTGCTGTTTAAATTTGATGTTTCACTTCCAGATGCATTCATTGTGTTGCTTCCTTTCCGTGTCCTGCTCTGACAGGTGAAATAGTATCCCACAACATGAGCAGACAGTTGCTGCATCTTTCCTCGTCCTCTGCCCCACCCAACAGCATTCTGACAGTATTAGCTTAATACATAACTCCCCCAATTTGGATGGTTTTCCCAACGCACATTTATCACTTGAACTCTTCTAAACCCCCGGCCCCGCGACTCCCATGGGGAGATGGTCACTTGACTAACTGATGCATTCTTTTTAACATTCAGCCAGTGAAGGAAACTGAAAATCATCATTAACCTAGCGCCCCGGACCACACACACACTCCCATGTTGATACTAAGTGGTGGTGAAGGAGCCATCTTTCAGAAAGAACCTTCTTCAACAACACTATGCCTGCCATCACGAGAACAGATAAATCTCGTGTATTATTTACAGAAGAGGGTATTTTTCTTCTGTATGTCCTGGGGCTGCCATGTTTCTGGTAACTTGTATTTTAGTGACATTGATTATCTCATGGTTGCCCCTGTCTGTTCTAGTGTTATTAATTAGGACATTTGAAGATTACAATTTTAGTTTGGCGACAGCATTTGTAATTTCTCTCAGATTTTCTCTCTCTTTCTCCCTCTTGGTGGATGACTGTCTTCCTTCACAGTTGCATTCAATGTATTTCCAAGACAGGATGGTGAATGGCTTGGAGGGGAACTTGAAGGTGACATTTCTAATATGCTACTTTGTTCTTCCAGACAGAAGTGGTCGTGGGTATGTCTGAGGATCTTCAGAGAATTTCTGCAGTGCATCTTGCAGATTGCATACACTGCTGCGACTGACTGTTGGTGGTAGAGGGAGTGGATATTTGTGGATGTCGTGCCAGTCAAGCGTGCTGCTTTGTCCTAGATGGTTTAAAGCTCCTTGTGTTGTTGGGGCTGTCTCATCCAGGCAAGTGGGGACTATTCCGTTACACTTCTGACTTGTGCCTTGTCGATGGTGGACAGGCTTTGCGGAGTCAGCAGGAGAATTACTCCCTGTGGTATTCCTAGCTTCTGACCTGCTCTTGCGCTGCATTTGTGTGGTGAGTGCAGCTGAGTTTCTCGTCGATGATGACCCTCAGGATGTTGTTAGTGGGGATTCAGTGATGGTAAGACTGTAGAATGCCCAGGGGCAGTGGTTATATTGTCTCTTATTGGAGATGGTTGCATTGTGTGACACAGATGTTATTTGCACTTGTTGGCCCAAGCCAGATCTTGTTGCATTTGAACAAGGACTGCTTCAGTATCTGAGGAGCTGCGAATGGTTCTGAACATTGTGCAATCATCAGTGAACATCCCCTCATTGTAAAGGGTTCAGAATTGAGGGCATGCGACTTAATCAGACATTCAGCACTGAGGGGATGCCTCATTGTCCGAGGGTCAACATTGAGGCAGTGCCACATCCGAAAGAGGTTAGAATTGAAGGAGTGCCACTTGATTACAGGAGCCGTGCTGAGGTTTTGCAGCACTTCGAGAAGGTCGAACTGACAGAATACTTTATTGACAGAGGGTCAGTCTTGAGGTATTGAAGCACAGTCAGAGGTTCAGTACTGAGGGGGCCCCTCATTGCCAGAGTGTTAATGCTGATTCAGTTCCTCAATGTAATGGGGTCACAATTGAGGGAGTGCGAAATGATTAAAGGGTCAGGACTAACAATACAGGACTATCAGTGAGTCAGACATGTAGGAGTCAGAGGGTCAATACGGAGGCAGTGCATCGTTGTGTAGGTGTTTGAATTGAAGGAGTGCCAACTGATTAGAGAGTTCGTCCAGAGGCATTGTGTCACGGTCAATGGGTTAGAACTGAGGGAGTGCCACATATTAAGAGAGTTGGTAGTGAGGTATTTGCAGCAGTGTGGGAGTGCCTCGTTCTCAGAGGATATTACTGAGAAAGTGCCTTATTGTCAGTGGAACATGGAGTCTTCGAATCGCAGATGTACAGGATGAAAACTGTCACTTTTGTCCAACTCGTCCATACTGACCAGATAACCAAAATTAGTCCATTCCGTTTGGCCATATCCCTCAACCCCTCCTATTCGTAGAGCCATTCACTTGCCTCTGAAATGTTGTTATTGTGCCTTCCTTCACCAATTGCACTGGCAGCTTATTGCATACATGTGCCACCCTCGAATTGAAAATGTTGCCCCTTAGGTCCCTTTCAAAACTTCCCCTCTCAAAATAAACACATGACCGTTAGTTTTGGACTCCCCTCCCTTGGAAAGACCCTGGCTGTTCATCCTATCCATGCTCTCATGATTTTATAAACTTCTATACGGTCCTCCTCGCCCTCTGACACTCCAGGAAGAATGGCCCTCGCCTATTCAGCCTCTCCTTATAGCTCAAACCCTCCAACCCGCTGGTCACAGGCCTTCAATCTGAAAAATAACCCTCGACCACCACCCTCTCTCCTACCTTCTCGTCAATTTTTGTATCCAGATGTCTCGTTCTCCCTGTATTCCATGTGATTTCACCTTGTTAACCAGTCTACCATGCGAACTTTGTCAAACCACTTAATCAGGAGTGGCACCATAGAATCAAGGCTCTCAAACCTACTTTGCCTGCAGTCCTTTGAAGACTTCCCTTCTCTTTCCCGGTAGGCCTGCAAAAGCATTCCTTTTGTGAAGACATTCCAGCCATGGAGGCAGCTGCTCTGTTGTCTGAAGGATTTGATAAAAGACTGTACACACAAAGCACTTCCACTTGTCACTTCTGAGGCCAAGAAGGTTGCGTTCATCACTCAGTTACTTGGCAATTGTGGGCATTTGTGTCATTCTGGTTATTACAGAGTATGATCTCGTCTGACATTATCAAGGAATTGCTGCGTTTCTGGATATATGATGCAATGAGGTTCAGAAATGGAAATGAAAATGCGTGTGGCATTATTCAAAGAAAGAATGCCTTCCTCTTTGTCCAGTCCAATATTTCAATAATGGTGAACGGATATTTTTCAGGCTGGGAAAGAGGTTTGTAGTGGCATTCTCCAGGGGCTGCTACTGGGACTTTTGTCATTCCTGATAGATAATTAATTATCTTGATCGTGGTGTGCAGGGGACAATTTCCGCGTTAAACTTGAGAATTGAAAATTGTGAGAATAGTGTGGAACTCCGAAAGTGCATTGAAAAGTTGATGGATTGGGCAGATAGGTGGAAGATGAGGTACAATGCAGAGAAGTGTAAGGTGATGCACTTTGTCTTTCAAGTGTTTTTCCTTCCAATGTAAAATAGTAGTATGGACGTGCACAGTTGAAATGATGGTCGCAGTACAGCTGGAGAGAGCAATAAATAAAGGCATACAGCCTTTATTAATAGGGGTATAGAGTATAGGAGTAAGAAGTTGATGATATTGAACTTCTGCAAGGTAAGTTAAATCTCAGCTGGAGTATTATGCACAGTTGTGGCCTGCATATTAGGAAAAAGGCAAATGCATTGATGTGTTGATTATTGCTAGAATGGTTCCAGGTAGGAAAAGCTTCAGATACAAGAATAGATTGAAGAGTTTGGGACTGTTCTCTCTCAGCAGCAGGCTGAGAGGAGATGGAATTGAGGTTTTTTTGAAATCGAGACTGGGCTCAACAGAGTAGTTCGGGAGACGATGTCCCTGCTTGGAGAAGAGCTTTATCACAAAGTGTGTAGTTAGGTTATGGAGTCCACTGCTGTAAATGTGATGAATGAGGTTCAATGGAGACGTGCAGAGGGCATTGGATGAAAATGGTGTGCAGGTGAGAGGCGGAAAAAGGATTTGCATGAGATCATAGAGACGACTCAGTATGATGGGCCAAATGGCCTCCTTCCCCTTCTGTAATTTTGCGGTTTGGTGTATCCAAAAATTACCTGAAATTTATTACAAACACCAATAAAAAACAACACTGTTACTACTTAACCATCTTTCAAAGGATTACTTTGACTTCAAAATGGTTTTGTGGACTCTCCGAAGACCGATGACATCGGATTTAAAATGACACAGACGCAGAGGGTCAATACTGAAGCAGGACCTCATTGCAACAGGGTTAGAAGTGAGAATACGCCTCTTGATTGGACAGCCAGTACTGAGATTTTGCAGGTCTATCACAGTGTAAATATTGAATGAATGCCTCATTGTCAGAGCGTCAGAACTGTGGGAGTGCATTATTGTCAGAGGGTCAGGACTGAGGCAGTGCCTGATTATGCAGATGTCAGAATTGAAGCAGTGTCACATGATGAGAGGGTCTGTCCTGAGGTATTACAGCACTGTCAGTGGTTTAGAGCTGTGGGAATGCTTCCTTATCATATGGTCAGCACTGAGCAGGTTCCGAAATAACATATGTTCAGTCCCGATAGAATGCCTCATCATCGGGAATCATTACTGAGTCAGTGCCTGTTTGTCAAAGGTACAGTACAGAGGGTGTGCATCATTGTCAGAGGGTCAATACAGAGGAAGTACCTGACTGTAAGGGGGTCAGATCGGAGTGCGCCACATGCTTAGATGGTCAGTTCTGTGGTAGTGCAGCACTCTAAGTGGGTCAGTTCTGAGGCATTGCCTCATTGTCAGAGGGTCATTACTGAGGAACTGTCTCATTTGAAGAGGGTAAGAATTGAAGGCGTCACACACGTTTAGATTATCAGTCCGGAGGTATTGCAGATCTATCAGAAGGTTAGTCCTGAGGGAATGCCTCGTTGTCAGCAGGTCAGTTTGGCGGAAGTGCTTCACTGTCAGAGCATTGGTAAAAAGCGAGTACCTCATTATGAGAGTCAGAATCAAGGGAGTGCTTACATTTTGGACAGTCAGTACATGTCGTCAGCACTGTCAGTGGTGAGTACGAAGGGTCCGTTCTGAAGCAGTGCCTCAATGTAATCTGATCAGAATGGATGGAGGGCCACATGATTAGCGGTTTAGCCCGAAGAATTGAAGTCCTGTCAGATCTCATTACCTTGATATGGAGGTGTCGAATTTGGACTGAAGGAGCAGTGAGGTTCCAAAAGCTTGTGCTTTCAAATAAACCTGTTGGACTGTAACCTGGTGTTGTATGAAATCAGACCTCGTTGCCATCGCGTCAGAACTGTGGGAGTGCATTATAGTCACTGGGTCAGTACTGAGGGAATGCCGCATTGTCAGAGGGTCAATATTGAGGCCGTGCCTCATTGAAATGGGGTCA
Source organism: Rhincodon typus (assembly GCF_021869965.1). Taxonomy (NCBI): domain Eukaryota; kingdom Metazoa; phylum Chordata; class Chondrichthyes; order Orectolobiformes; family Rhincodontidae; genus Rhincodon; species Rhincodon typus. The sequence goes on along the minus strand of NW_025969644.1, from coordinate 3,927 downwards.
GGATTGCGGGTGTACCTTACGATTACAGAGTCAGTACTGAGGAGCTGCAGCTCTGTCAGAGGATCAGTTCTGAGGTAGGACTGGATTGTCAGTCCAGAGGCTCACTGGTCTACATTTCCCTGGCTCTGCCTCAGCCTCAGTATTGACCCTCTGACAGTTATGCACTCCCACTGATCGTACCCGCCAACAGTGCTGAAATGTCACAGTACTGATCCTCTCATCAGAATCTTGGAATCCCCACAGTGTAAAACAGGTCATTGAGCCCAAGTCCACACTGACCCTTCTAAGCGCATCTCACCCATCCCCTTAACCTATCCCTGTAACCCTGCATTTCCCTCAGTATTCTCACATGATGCCCTCCCTCAGAATGGAATCTTTAACAATGAAGCACACCCTTCGGAATGAATCTCTGATAAGACACTCTCTCAGTATTGACCTCTGATCATGAGGTTCTCGCACAGTAAAGGCCCCCTGACAGTTCTGATCCCATTACAAAGAGGCACTGCCTCACCAATGACCCTCTAACAAAGGCGCAGTGTGTCAGAACTGACCATCTGACAAGGAGGCACTCCTTCAGTCTGACCCTCTCTCACTGCTGCAGAAGTGATCTTTTGCAAATGAGGTACTGCCTGGGTTCTGACCCTGATAGAACTGAAATACCTCAGTACTTACCGTCAGTCTGTGGCAAACCCTCCATTCTGACACCATTATACGGAAGCAAAGCCTCAGTGCTGACCCACTGACAAAGAGACTCTGTCTCAGAACTGACCAGCTGACAATATGCCAAGGCCCAAGGTACTGACACAACAATAACGAAGCCCTCCCTCAGGACTGACCCTCTAAATGTGAGGTCGCCATCAATTCTGATGCCCTTACAATGAGGCACTGCCCCAGTTCTGACCCCTGCACAATTAGGAACTGGCTATGACTAACAGTAAAGCACTCCTGCAGTAAAGACCCTCTGACAATGAAGCACTCCCTCTATACTGGAATACTGACAGTGCTTCAATCCGTCAGTAATGCCCCTCTGACAATGAAACAGTCCTTCAGTTCTGACACTGTCACAGTGTTGCAATGTCTTAATGACCATGTAATCGTTTCGCACTACCTCACTGTTGATGCCTTTATCGTGAGGCAATGCCTCAGCACTGATCTTCTAATACAGCTGCAATACCTTAGCACTGACCCTCTCTGTGTCGCAAACCCTCAATTCCCACACCGTTACACCGAGGAACTGCCTCACAACACAAACTCTGACAATGAGTCATTCCCATACGATGAACCCTCTGACAAATGAACAATGCCTCAGAACTGACACACTGACAATAAGGCAATCCCTCAGTCCTGACCCGCTGATCATAATATCACAGTCATGACCGTCTAATTGTGTGGTGTCCCTAGAAGTCGGACACCTTTCGAAAGAAGCACTGCCTCCGTATTGATGTTGTGACAGTGCTTCAATAGCTCAGTGCTGCCCTGCTAATCATGGAGCCATCCCACAGTTCTGATCCCGTTACACAGAGGCCTTCGCTCAATCCTGACCCTCTGACTGTGCTAGACGATCTCAGTACTGGTCCTGCAAACGTGTTGCACTCCCTTATTTCTCACCCCATTATATTGAGACTGTGCATCCCACTGGACCGTCTGACAGTCACACAGTCCCTCAGCAGTGGCACTACTGTGAAGCACTGTCACTGACCCTCTGACAATGAGGCTGTCAATTCTGACCCCTTTACATTGAGGCACCGTGTGAGTATTGATCATTGAGGCACTTCCTCAGTAGTTACCTTCAGACAGGCTAGGGTTAAGGCCTGATGAGTCTCAGGGTGGGGCTAGGGTTAGGGTTAGGTCTGAGGCATTCAGTTGGGGGCTGGCACCAGGACCGGGACAAGCTCAGTCGGGGATGGAGGAGGGGGCAGGGGGTGTTGGGATGGCCGAGGGCCGGGGCAAAGGACAGTCGGGGCCAGGAGAGGGACAGACTGGTTTTAGGGCGAAGGATGAGGGCCGAGTCAGGCTAAGGCTGGGGTTAGATTTAGGTAGGGGCTCGGGTCGGGGACAGGCAGGGCTTAGGGTCGGGGCTGCGGGCTGGGTGCTGGGACCTTAACCGGGTCGGGGTCGGGGTCAGGCTCAGGGCCGTGGTTAGTGTCAGAGTCAGGGTCAGGGCTGCGACAGGCTGCAGAGGAATGTTCGGCTGGGGGGCACCGATGGCTGGGTCTGGGTCGGGGTTTTGGGGGCTTGCGTTCCGGGCCAGGACAGGCTGGGACAGTGGCTGAAGGCTGGGGTCTGGGGTTGGTGCGTAGCGCCGAGCCGAAGGCGAGGTTTACCGTGATTTTCTGGTCTTGGGATCTGGAATGGGTCGGGCCGGGCAGCCGGGCTGGGGGTTTGGGGCCGGGTTTAGTTTCAGTGTCCAGGTTGGGGCGAAGGTTTTGGTTAGGTTTGGGACCGTGGTCGGAGGGCTGAGGCTAAGGCTAGGTTTGCAGTAATGGTCTGGGCGGGGGCCCCGGTTTGGGTCAGGCTGGGCCGGGCCGGGGCTGCGACAGGCTGTCGTCCGGTTTGGCTGGGGGCTGAAGACTTGGGTCTGGGGTCAGGGGCCAGGTTTAGGGTTAGGATTGGGGCTAAGTTTTTGGTTAGATTTGGGGGCCGGGACAGGCTAGGGTGGGTGTGGGTTTTGGGGGCTTGCGTTCCGGGCCAGGACAGGCTGGGATTCGTGTCGGGGGCTGGGGGCGCGGCCGGGTCCAGAACTGTCTGGGGTTAGGGCCGAGAGCCGGGACACGCTGTGGGCCGGGTCTCGGGTCAGTTCCTCGGGCTGGGGGCAGGACTGGGACAGGCTGGGGATGGAGGCTGGGGCCGGGACAACCTCCAGTAAAGAAACCATAAAAGTCAGAGCCTGCTGTAAATAAATTGTAAAGTATAGCGCTCCCTGTAAATAAGCCCTGTAAATCCTCCCTAAAATCCCCCGAAACCGTCAAACAGACGACTGCAAAAAAAAAACCCCTAAAACACAGAGCCTTCATTTAATGAAAGCTAAAACACAAGGCCCACTGTAATTCAAAACTAAATAACAGAGCACCCTCTAAAGCATTGCGATATAGTCAGATTTAGATAGTACCTCATAGTCACCAAGTCAGATCTGAGGCAGTGCCTGTTTGTCAGAGAGGCAGTAATGCGGAAGCGCAGTGTGGTCTAACGGTCATTACTGAAGCAGTGCCACATGATTACAGAATCAGTCCTGAGAGAGTGCCACGCGAATAGAGGATCAAATCTGGGTTATTGCAGCACTGAGAGGGGTGGAGTGAGATAGCACCTCAGTGTCGGCAGTGTACTGAAACTCGGAGGAAGTGTCCGCGGACCAGAAACTTTAACTCTGTTTTTTCCTTCACAGATGTTGCCAGACCTGCTGAGCTTTTCCGGCAAACCTGATTGTCCTGATCGACCAATTGTCTCCGCCTGCTCCTGCCCCACTGAACTTATCCCCACCTAGTTCGAATCCATTTTCTCCCCCTTGGTCCAGGAACTCCCTACCTACGTCCGTGACACCACCCACGCCCTCCACCTCCTCCAGAACTTCCAATTCTCCGGTCCCCAACGCCTCCACTTTACCATGGACGTCCAGTCCCTATACACCTGCATTCCCCATATAGATGGCCTAAATGCTCTCCGCTTCTTCCTGTCCCGCAGGCCCAACCAGTCCCCCTCCACTGACACCCTCATCCGCCTAGCCGAACTTGTCCTCATCCTCAACAACTTCTCTTTCAATTCCTCCCACTTCCTACAGACAAAGTGGGTGGCCATGGGTACCCGCATGGGCCCAAGCTATGCCTGCCTCTTTGCAGGTTAGGTGGAACAATCCCTCTTACGGAGCTACACTGGCCCGGAACCCCACCTCTTCCTCCGTTGCATTGATGACTGTATGGGCGCTCCCTCGTG
>NW_025969643.1:2094-14315 GCF_021869965.1 Rhincodon typus | reverse complement strand
CTGCAAAGCGGTCCCCGAGTCTCCGCTTGGTTTCCCCGATGTAGAGGAAGCCACACCGGGTACAGCGGATGCAGTATACCACATTGGCCTCTCTGCTCCTGTGATGCTGCTTGGCCTGCTGTGTTCATCCAGCACTGCACCTTGTTGTCTCGGATTCTCCAGCGTCTGCAGTTCCTACTATCAGTGGAAGCAATCTCATTTTTAAGACCAAAATGAAGAGGAATTCCTTTTCCAAGGGGGTATTGAATCTGTACAACTCTCTACCATAGAGGACTGTGGAGGTGGGCTGCTCAGTGTATCCAAGGCTGAGAAATACCAATTTATAATCAAAAAAGGAATGAAGGATTCGGGGATAAGGCTGGAACATAGAGCTGAGGACTATCAGATCAGCCCTGATCTCATTGAATGGTGAGAGCATACTTGAATGTTTGAATTGCCTATTTATGCTCCTATATCTTAAAGTCTTATAATTTTTTTCCTTTTTCTGAGTTCTCACTTGCATCCCTTTTTATGTTTTCGACCAATTTTATGCGGTATTCAACGAGGATGATAGCAGTGGGGAGGCTTGAAATGAAATATCACATCATGATTTGATAGACTCGTCCAATTGATTGCAGCCTGAATATTATTGTATTTTGAACATGGAAGGAAAAAGCACCATCTGCAGCAGGGAGGAACCGTACATGTGTTGTACGTGTGAAGAAGGCTTCAGCAGATCATCTGCCCTGTCAGCACATAAATACAGTCACACTGGGGAGAGGGCATTAGTCTGTTCCAAGTGTGGGAAAGGATTCACTCAAACATCCACCCAGCGGAAACACCAGCAAGTTCACACAGGGGATCGTCCTTTCAAATGTTCAGAATGTGGAAAGTGCTATAAAAGGTCTGCGTCCCAAAAGGTGCTTCAACGTGTTCACACTGGTGACAGAGCCTTCAGTTTGCTCTTACTGTGGGTCTGGGTTCAAGCAATTATCTAACGTCCTTAGTCACCAGTGGATTCACACTGGGGAGAGACCATTCACCTGCTCAGAATGTGGGAACACATTCGCTTGGAAATCTATCCTGCTGAAACACCAGCAAGTTCACAAAGAGGACAGACCTTATAGATGCTTAGAATGTGGGACATGCGTTAGAAGGTCTGGGGACCTAATATCCCACCAACATGTTCACACTGATGAGAGACTGTTCAAGTGCTCTCACTGTGGGGCTGGGTTCAAGTGGTCTGTCCAATTCACTGTACATCAGCAAACTCACACTGGGGAGTGGCCATTCACCTGCATTGAGTATGAGAAGGCATTCACTGTGAAATCGAACCTGCTGAAGTGCCAGCAACTTCACACAGAGGAGAGAACCTATAAATGTCCAAACCCGTGGGAAGTGCTTTAAAAGATCTTGGGACCTGGTGTCCCATGAGCATGTTCATACAGTTGAGAGACCATTCAGGTGCTCTCACTGATGGACTGGATTCAAGTAGTCAACACAACTCTCTGTACACGAGTGAACACAGACAGCGACCATTCACCTGCACTGAGGCAAGAGATTCAGTGTGAAATCTAACCTGCTGTGTCACTAGTGAGTTCATGAGCAATGACAGTGACTGGCTTGTACTGTGACTAAATCCTGGCTTCCTAGCGTCCCTCCCTTTATGGCAGAAAATCTGGGTGACAACGAAATGAATCCACTTGTGTTAAATGTACTGCCTCAAATAGTGATAATATCTCGAACACACGTTGGTGCTATTCGAAGTGATCTCCTTCTGACCGCAGGAGTTAGATTTTGCTGGATGAGACAGAGAGGCGAATGAGGAAGGGAGCAATATTTGGCAGGGAGCGGTATGAGGCAGGCAGGGTGTGGAACGAGGCGGAAAGGTATATGGGGCAGGAAGCAGTATTTGGTAGTGATCTGTATGAGGCTGGTAGGGAGCTGTATGATGCTGAGAGGTGAATGAGGAAGGGAGCAGTATTTGGCAGGCAGTGGTTTGAGGCAAACAGGTGGAGGTATGAGGCAAGGAGCTGTATGAGGCAGGCAGGGATCTGTATGAGGCAGAGAAACCTATGAGGCTGATAGGAGTATACGGCAGGGAACGGTATGATATTGTCAGGGAGCGGTATGTGGCAGGCAGGGAACAGGGTGAGGCAAAAAGGGGTATGAGACAGGGAACAGTGTTTGACAGTGAGCTGTATGAGGCAGGCAGGGAGCTGTATGAGGCCGAGAGGCAAATGAAGAAGGGTCCAGGCCTGAAACGTCAGCCTTCCTGCTCCTCTGATGCTGCTTGGCCTGCTGTGTTCATCCAGCTCTACACCTTGTTATCTCAGATTCTCCAGCATCTGCAGTTCCTGCTATCTCAGCGGTAAGATGCTGTCAGGGAGTGAGCGGAACGAGGCAGAAAGGCGTATGGGGCTGGGAGCATTATCTGGCAGTGAGCTATATGAGGCAGGTAGGGAGCTGTATGAGGCCGAGAGGTGAATGAGGAAGGGAGCACAATTTGGCAGGGAGCAGTATGAGGCAGGCAGTGAGTGGAATGAAGCAGAAAGGTATATGGGGCAGCGAGAAGTATTTGGCAGGGAGCTGTATGAGACCATGAAGCGAATGAAGAAGGGAGCAGTATTTGGCAGGGAACGGTATGAGGCAGGCAGTGCGCTGTATGAGACCATGAGGCGAATGAGCAATGGATCAGTATTTGGCAGGGAGCTGTATGAGGCAGGCAAGAAACGGGTTGTGGCAGAAGGGCTATTAGACAGGGAGTCGTATTTGGCAGGCAGTGGCTTGAGGCAAGCAAGGGGAGGTATGAGACAGGGAGCTGTATGAGGCAGGCAGGGATCTGTATGAGGCAGAGAGACCAATGAGGCTGGTAGGAGTATATGGCAGGGAGCGTTATGATGCTGTGAGGGAGCGGGGTGCCTTTATCTGCTGATCATTATGAATTCCAGCCTAGTTATAAATGTTAATAAAGATAGAATTGTCTTTTTATCACCTATCAAGTTTGTGGGAAACACACAGCCTGCTGACGGTTCCTAATATCCTTAGTCCTTTGTTTTGAAGTATTTCCCCTTCTATCTCCAACACCTTGTGAGGAGTTCATGGAGCTTCTTTGTCACTTAAATTGGGACAATTCGATCAGCTGCCTCTTCCACGTCACTCCTTTCCCTATAACTGTCTCTAAAGTTCCATCTTGTCTGAGCCCTGAACTGGAATCTTTCTCCAGTGCCTCTCCTACCTCCAGAGCTCTTCACAAGCATGAGACTCAACAGCCAGTCCTTCGCTCCACTTTCCACTAAATCACTGAGTATCCAACCTCCCTCTGTTAGCTCGAATTGTTCACAGTTCTTGTTCTCAGCTAGTATAGTCCATCTCACTTTAAATCCACCATCATCATCCATCCAGTGAAAACCAAGTTGACTTCATCTCAGACTCCCCTTCCTCTCTAGTGTCTCCTGTGAATGCCCTCTGTTCCTGCACGCCACTATGATTCAAAACCTTTCTTGTTTACTGCCTGTCCAAGTTTTAGAATGAATTGTACCATCTCATAATTTGTCATATTGAATGTCTTTTTTGCTCACACCACAATATGTGTTCATCTATTTGCAGCTCAATGTTGTCTTCCTCATAGTTTACAATGTTTCTGAGCCTTGTACCATCTGCAAAGTTTCAGATAGCCTCGTACATTCCAAGATGCGCCAGTGTAAACCAGGAAAGGTAAGTAACCCAATACGGACTCAGGAAACACCACCAGACAACTTGTTCCAGACTGAAATAACATCAATTAAACTTTTGTTTATTTCCTACCTTTGCTTTTTATGCATATTGCCACTATCGCTTCCCTTCTCTCAGCGACAAGCTGTCTCCCAAGTCATCCAGCTCCACACCTTGTTATCTCAGACTCCAGCATCGGCAGTTCCTACTCTCTCTCACAAGTCTGTTGTGTGACACTGCATCAATTCCTTTTCGCTGTACACGATATTCGTAACATTAACCACATCAATCCTCTCTTTTACACCTTGATAAAAGTCCAGCAAGTTTGTTAAACGTCATCTTCCCACAAGATATTATTCTGACTCTACCTACTTAACTGACATATGTCCATGTCAACATTAATTCCATCCCAAATTATTATCACTAGAAATTTCCCCCGTACTGAAGTTGAACCAATTGGACTGCAATTGCTGGTCTTATATATACAGTCGTTTTTGAAGAAGGGTACAATTTTGTAATTCTGTCATCCTCTGGCACTAACCCCAACTTGAGGGAGGTCTCCAGGTTTGCTCATGTTTGGGACAACAGAATAGTCGTGACCAAAGTGATAGATAAGCAACTCAAGAAAGGAGAATGGGGAAAATAGGCAGAGTCGTGAAAATGAAATCAAACACAAGAACAGTGACACACGGAGCTGGAATGAGACGATGAACAAAATGGATTTGTCGAGTTTTGGGTTATTCATTCCGTCTATGTTAATAGTTGGGGAGGTACAGGATTCATTTTACGCGGAGAAAGATGTACAAGTAGCAAACACTGATCAACTCATGTATTTCGGTTTTGAGAAACATCGCCTCCAACAGAGAAAAAAACAGCTGGGATCGATCATTTGTTTTTTATTTCGATTCTGTGTGTTTGTGTGCATTACCATTATTTCTTCTCATGTTTCATTACCAATTCATTCAGCGTTTTCTTAACAAAAATGAAACTGACTAAATTGACTCATCTTAAAGCATAAATGAATTTGTTCTGGGAGAAAGGAAATCACGCGCGGGGAGAGGAACAGAGTGCAGGCCATGTCCACCCTGAGCCCTCCAGTGTGACTCACTAACTCGCCAAATATTTCCCGTCACAGGATCGCCATTGCACTGGTTGAGAAATCTTTCAGGGCCGTGTTGTGAATGAAGGAAGCGGCTGCAATTCAAACCTCCATCAGCTGACTCACTCCGGTGGCCCGTGTGCATTCAGGTAGCGCCGAGCCGCCCGTTCCCAGGTTTGCAGCCGGTTCGCCTCCCATCACAAGCTCATAAAGCTCGGCTCCGCTTCAGCAAACGGCACTCGATCGAGAAGCGCGGATTGGAGACGGATCGAAGCTGCAGAAGAAGTTGGTGAGATGTCGGACTCGAAGCCCTGTGTGTGCCTGGATGGTGAGTGGTACCTGGTTCGGTGCTTTCAGCACAGTATCCCAGTGTGGGGCTCAGAATGACTGGGAGCCAGCAGCATTGGAGGGAGGCCAGGCTGCTTCTTCAACTCACTGCAGCACTGGGCAATGGCACAAACAGCCGGGTCCCCTGCATATCCCCTGCCTGGGCCCATTGCTCAGGGTTGGACACCACTCACTGTCTATGTTTTTCCTCTTTTCAGGCTCCTGCTCCTGTGCAAACACCTGCAGATGCTCCGACTGTCAATGTGCTGTCAGCAAAGCTGGACGCTGCCAGAAAAGTGAGTCACTGGGACAGGCTTTCAAACTGCTCCCGTTCTATTGATGTGACACATAGTCCTGGGCATAACTCACACAGGGACACCAGAGGCACATACAAGATCCGGGATTACACCGGATTGAGTTCCCTTCCGATTTCAACAATGTGCAATCGGAAGAATCTCCAGACAAGAAGTTGCTGCTTCAAGCAGTGTCTGAGGATTTCATCGGAAAGCGCTGATCTTATACACTTCTCAATAGAAACCGTGTTGTCGAGATAGTGACGGGAACATCTTCCCTCAAACTGTCTCCCACTGGGATCTGCTGCTGAGCATCTTCAGGGGGGTGACTGGGAGATCGGAGACAGATGAGTTTGTGAGGGAGGGGCTGGGTCATGTGATGGGAGGCTCTGAGGACTTTCAGTGAACGAATTGATTGTGAGTGATTTGTGTCTTTGTCCTCTCCTCTCAGGTTGCTGCTCTTGCTGTCCTGCAGCATGTGCCAAATGTGCCAATGGCTGTGTGTGTAAAGGGAAAACCTCTGACAAATGTAACTGCTGCTCCTGAACAACACGCTCTTCAGGCACAATCTCGGAAAGATTGTCCATTTGGACTGCCTTCCCTAAGCTGTATGTCCTCACTCTGTGGATCCTAAGCTACAATGTGCGTCATTAGTTTTCGAAATTCATCATTTTGTATCAGTGAATAAAATAAATTCTGCCAGTTGCTTTGATGAGTTCAATTCTGTTCATTAATTAAGTGATGTTTACAAGCACAATGCAACCTGTCAGGAACATGTTGAAACCTAACAAGTCCACAATACATAAAAGATAATTTGAAGTCACATGGCTGTCAGGTCCGCTCTGGTGTAAGAGATGAAACCAGGTGTTGATGCAGCAGTGTAAGCAACCGTGGAGTGAATGGCTCCTTGTTGTCATTGATTAGTATTAAGATTCACGTCAGTCAGGATGTTACCTACGCCTTCATCATCAAGGCAGTAAAATTTGGATATTGAGGATAACCGTGGCCGTGTTTCCCAGTTTTGATGCAGTTCAACACTGTGCCACACCGCTAAGGAACCCCACAGTGTAGCGTCAACTAGAAAGAACGATTTTCAATGATAGAGCACATTTCCCCAACCACAACACGCACTCAGGCAATTCATTAATTTTGAAATGCACAATTGACTTTTCAGAAACAGGATGCCAGGTTTGCAGAGACCCACAAATACTTGGCATGATATATTTGGTGTGAAAACATGGAGAGACGGTATAAATTAAAGGAATTGAACGTATGGGTTTATGCATTAGCAGAAGGACCGAGCAGTATTCGCGCATTGCCCACTAACGGTGGGACAACACAGCACAACTGCTGTATCATTCTAGGCTTTATTCATAGTGGTGTAGATTATAGAAGTAGGGGGATACACTACACCTTAATCAGACTCTTATCAGACCTCAGCTGAAGCATGCATCTCGTCTTTAAGGTAGATTGGAAATGATGGGACGGATTCCTTTGGAGAGGAAAAGACCGAGGGGGAAATATGATTGAAGTTTTCTAAGCGATGAAAGGTCTGGGCATGGAAGACGGGGAGAACGATATTCCAACTCATAAAGGGTAGAAAAGATGAGGGCACAAACCTGTTGACACTTTTCCAGCAACTTCTGCCTTTGTTCCTGATTTACAGTATCTGCAGAACTTTCGTTTCTTTAAAGAAGAGTGCACAGATTTAAAGCGATTTGTAAAAGAAGTCAGTGCGATATGAGTCAAAAATGTCTTCACAGAGCGAGAGGAAGGCACTGCATGGAAATGTAGGCGAGATAACTTTAATTGAGGTATTCAACAGAACTATACATCATTATTTGATCAACATAATAGGCAGGGTTACAGGAATAGGGTGGGGTATGGCACAAAGGGATGATCGTCACCCAAAGAGTTGATACTGAAACAATGGTCAAATGATCTTCCACTGCACAGCAACAATTCTGAGATTCTGTCATTGTATGATATTTTACCCCCACATCCAGGTGATTAATATTTATCTGTCTCTGAGCATATTGTATTTGGATCCGAAGTGATCCAACTTGACAAATCTGTCTACCATGCAGAACCTCGTCAAAGGCTTTACTAAACTCCAAGTAAACAACATCTACCACTCTGTCCTCATTAATCGTTTTCATTACTTTATTAAAAACTCAGTCAAGTTTGTGAGACATAGTTTTCCATGCACAAAGCCATGCAGACTATCCCTAATCTGTCCTTACCTCTCCAAATGCATGTCATCCTATCTTTCAGAATCAGCTCCATCAACTTACCCACCAATGATGTCAGATTCACAGGTATGTATTTTCCGTTCTTAAACAATGGCAAAACATTAGCCAACCTTCAGTCCTCTCGTACTTCACCTGTGTTTACAGCTGATACAAATATTTCAGCCAGGAACCCTACAATTTCCTCCCTAACATCCCACAGTGTCCTCAGATACATTTAATCGTGTCCTGGAAATTAATCTACCTTTATGCTTTCTAAGACGTAATTCTCAAGCCCCCAGCATAAGTGTCATAAAATTGGAAGGTTGTTGCCAGATCTGCCACCATTTCTGCCCATAACCAATCTCATTAAACCTGGATGCATCTCATATCGATTGGTTTGAGACTTCTGATTTGAAGGTAGTCAACACTTGAAGTCCTTGTTATCTTAATTGTCCAATCAAATTTCAACTCCTCCATAACTGTAACATTATCAACATTCTCTTCCCCAGGGAAGAAAGTGATCAGAACATACGTCATTGAGTACTTTGAACATGTTGTCTGCCTCCAGAGAAAGGTTCTTTGTTGGTTCCAGCTGAGCACCACATACTCCATTGACTAGTGTTTTATTAGCAATTTGTTTATTAGATAAGGTCCACAGTCTGAGGTCCTCTCAACAGAGAGCAGCAGAGGGATAAAATCCAGCCAAGGTGCTGAGCCTACCTAAATAATCAACATCCGTCCATGTGGCTATTAATTTAATACCAAGTTCTAATTTGTCGAATTTTCCCCAATATCAAAGTTGAACTGATTGGTCTGTAGCTACTGGACTTCTCCATACAACCTGATTTGAAGAAGGGCGCAACTTTGTAATCTGCAGTTGTCTGACTTTAACTCCAAGCCCAGGAAGGTTTTCGGGTTTGTTTCGGATTTGAACGACGCAATAGTCGTAAACAATGAGGCGCACAATCAGACGCTCAAGAGAATGGAACGGGGAAGTGAACAGACACATGACGGATGAAACACAAAACAAATACAAAGAGCCGGCAATGCCACAATAGCTGAAATAGCCTTCTTTAGTTTTGAATCGGTCATTACATCTCTTCTAATGGTCACAGAGGCTCGTGATTCCAACACTGACTAATTCATCCATTCTGGATTGTGAGAAACATTATCGGGAACACAGAACCACATGGCTGCTCTTTTACAAAGAGCTTCAAACAATCAGTTTCATATACCTTAGGATGCCGCATTAGCTGACAGATGGAACAAGCTAATATCAAATTTATGGTGTAATTCACAACGGGATGCTGTTTCTTGTTGCATAAGAACATCAGCAGAACTGCCATTCAATCCGACACACTACCATTCCTAAAACTGGTCCATCTGCACAGAGTTTAAGCTCATTTACCAGTCTGTCTGAGACCTCCATGTGGCTCAATGTTTAATATTGTACAACGAGGTTTGTTTATGCAGTGATAGCTCAATGTCATTTCCTATGTGTTGCGTGGTCGCTTGTTGAAGAAAGATGATGCGACTTTTCAAGTGTATCAAGGAGTAAAATTTTATTCAGGTACTCATATCAAAAGACATCTAAAACAGCATTCAATAAGCTTGCAACGGTTAACAAAATGTACAAATCATCAGCACCAAGCTACTGAGGACATGCAGCTGGCAGAACACAGAACAAATCGATCATAGTTCGGAGATTGTGTTTGAAGAGCGTGTGGTTCAGGAGCAGCAGTTACATTTTTCAGAGGTTTTCCCTTTACACACACAGCCATTGGCACATTTGGCACATGCTGCAGGACAGCAAGAGCAGCAACCTGAGAGGAGAGGACAAAGACACAAATCACTCACAATCAATTCGTTCACTGAAAGTCCTCAGAGCCTCCCATCACATGACCCAGCCCCTCCCTCACAAACACATCTGTCTCCGATCTCCCAGTTACCCACCTCAAGAGGCTCAGCAGCAAATCCCAGTGGGAGGCAGTTTAAGGGAAGATGTTCCTGTCATTATCTCGACAACACGGTTTCTATTGAGAAGTCTATAAGATCAGCGCTTTCCAATGGAAACCTCAGACATTGCTTGAAATAGCAACTCCTTGTCTGGAGATTCTTCCGATTGGACATCGTAGAAATCGGATGGGAATTCATCCGGTGTAATCCCGGATTTTCTATGTGTCTATGGTGTCCCTGTGTGAGTTGTGCCCAGGACTATGTGTCACATCAATAGAACGGGAGCAGTTTGAAAGCCTGTCCCAGTGACTCACTTTTCTGGCAGCGTCCAGCTTTGCTGACAGCACATTGACAGTCGGAGCATCTGCAGGTGTTTGCACAGGAGCAGGAGCCTGAAAAGAGGAAAAACACAGACAGTGAGTGGTGTCCAACGCTCAGCAATGGGCCCAGGCAGGGGATGTGCAGGGGGCACGGCTCTTTGTGCCATTGCCTGTGCTGCAGTGAGTTGAAGAAGCAGCCCGGCCTCCCTCCAATGCTGCTGGCTCCCAGTCAGGCTGAGCCCCACACTGGGACACTGTGCTGAAAGCACTGAACCAGGTCCCACTCACCATCCAGGCAAACACAGGGCTTCGAGTCCGACATCTCACCAACTTCTTCTGCAGCTTCGATCCATCTCCAATCCGAGCTTCTCGATCTTGTGCCGTTTGCTGAAGCCGAGCCCAGTTTTAAGAGCTTGCGATGGGAGGCGAACCGACTGCAAAACCAGGGATGGGCGGCTCGGCGCTTCCTGAATGCACACGGGCCACGGGAGTGAGTCAGCGGCTGGAGGTTTGAATTGCAGCCGCTTCCTTCATTCACAACACGGCCCTAAAAGATTTCTCAATCAATTCAATGGAGATCCTGTGACGGTAAATACTTGGAGAGTTCGTGAAATCATACTGCAGGGATCAGGGTGGACTTGGCCTGCACTCTGTCCGGCTCCTCTCGTGTCATTTCTTTCCTTCCAGAATAAAAACATTTAAGTTTTAAGGCGAACAAATTTTTCCATATTTTTGTCAATAAAGCGCTGAATTGGTTGGTTATGAAACTTGAGAAGAAGTAAGAAAAGTACACACAAACACAGAATCTGAATAAGAGAGAAATTATCAGTCTCTGAGCTGTTTTTCTGTTGGAGGCAATGTTTCTCACAAACAAAATACATGAGTTGGTCCAGGTTTGCTGCATAAAGTCATAGAGTGATAGAGATTCGCAGCATGGAAACAGGCCCTTCGGCCAAACTTGCCCATGCCACCTCGTTTCCATAATTTAAACTATTCCCATTCGCCTGTGTTTGATCCATATCCACTATGATGTATCCCTATCCATATACCTGTCTAAACGTATCTGAAATGATGAAATCGTACTCGCTTCCACCACTATCCATTCCGTTTCAGACACTCACCACTCTCTGCGTGAAAAAAATTGCCCTTCTGGACCATTTTGTATTTCTCTCCTCTCACCTTAAATGGATGCGCATCCAGTTTTAGACTTCACGACCATGGGGAAAAGCTGTTGACTCTCGACCTTATCTTTGCATCCCATGATTTTCTCGATCTCCATAAGGTCGTTCCTCAGTCTCCTAAGTTCCATGGAAAAACGCCCCAACCTTCCAAACCGCTCCTTATAATTCAAACCTTCTGGCCCAGTTAGCATGCTCATATATTTTTTCCTGCACACTTTCTCGGGCAAACAGAACTGCACTCAATACTCTGAATGTGGTCTCATCAATGTATTGTACAGCTGCAACATGATGTCCCATCTCCTATACTCAGTGCTCTGATTGATGAAAGCTCGCATGCTGAAAGCATTCTTCACCACCCTGTCTACCTATGACTCCACTTTTGAGGAGCTATGAACCGGTAGCCCGAGATCCCTTTGTTCTATAACACTTCCAGTGTCCTTACATTGACTGTGTAAGTCCTGCTCTGGTTTGAACATCAAAAATGCAACACTTTGCACTTATCTAAATATAACTCCATCTGCTTTTCCTCAGACCACTGGTGTAGATGGTCAAGATTTCATTGCATTCCCAGATAACCTTCTTCACTGTCCCCTGTCCCATCAATCTTGGTGCCATCTGCAAACTTACTAACCATATCTCAGAATTGCCAACAAAGTTATTTAAATAAATAATAAACAGTAGTGCCCCAGCATTGATCCCTGTCCACACCAGTGGTCACAGACCTCCAGTCTGAAAAACAACCCTCTACCACCACACTTCGTCTTCTACCATCAAGCCATTTTTGTTACTAATTGGGTAGCCCTCCATGGATAATGTGAGATTTAGTTTTCCTCAACAACCTATCATGTGGTATTTTGTCAAAGGCTTTGCTAAAGTCCATGTAGACAACACTGCCCACACTGTCCTCATCTACTTTCTTGGTCACACAGTGAAAAAACTCAATCAAATTCATGAGATATGATTTCTTATGCACAAAGCCTCAATGACTATCCCAAATGCCTGTAGATCCTGTCTCTCACAATCCCTTCTGACAACTTACCCGAGTAGAAGGTATGCTCATGGCCTATTGTTTCTAAGCACTTCCCTGCAGCCTTTCTTAAATAATGACACAACATTCATCA
>NW_025969643.1:0-1994 GCF_021869965.1 Rhincodon typus | reverse complement strand
TCTCCTCTCAGGTTGCTGCTCTTGCTGTCCTGCAGCATGCACCAAATGTGCCAATGGCTGTGTGTGTAAAGGGAAAACCTCTGACAAATGTAACTGCTGTTCCTGAACAACACGCTCTTCACGCACAATCTCGGAAATTTTGTCCATTTGTTTTGCATTCCCCAAACTATATGTCCTCACTATGTCGATCCCGAGTTTGATTTTAGTATGAACTGATGAATAGTGTGTGAATTGTTTTTGTAAACTTCGATTTTGTATTGGTGAATAAAATGCATACTCCTAGTTGCTTTGATATTTGCAATTGTATTCATTAATGAATTCACAGTTACAATCATAATGCAACCTGTAAGGAGCATATTCAAACCTAAACAACGCAGAGGACATAAAAGTTAACTTGAAGCCATTTTTCCATCTGATGGAAGAGGTGAAACCAGATAGTGGTGGAGCAGTGTTGGGAATAGTGGAGATTCAATATTTAGATTCACATCAGTCAGGAGGATATCAGCGCCTCCACTCAGGCTGGACAATTTGGATATTAGCATCTTGGATCAATGTTTCCCATTGTGATGCAGCTTAAATCTGTATTACAGTGATAACGACATCACAGTGCAATGCCAACTGTAAAGAAAGATTTTCAATGTTGTAGCACTTTTCCCAACTGGATGACATTTGAATGTGCACTGAAGCAAAGCAGTAATCTTGAAACGCACAGTTGACATTTCAGAAACTCAGGGACCACTTGTCAGAAACACCAAAATCTTTGTCATGATATATATAGCATGAAATTAAGGCGAGGCTGTGTCCTGAAAGGATTGTATGTTTGGGGGATGCATTAGCAGCAGGACCTGCCAGTAGTTGTGCATCACCCAGTAACAATGGTGGGACAGATGTAGACCACAATTGATGCAATATTCTAGTCATTATTCATAGTGGTGTCAATTACAGAAGTAAGGAGAATTCACTAAAACTTTATATGCTACTCATGAGACCTTAGCTGGAATATTGTGTCCAGTTTTGAAGACAAATTGGAAACATTGATTTCATCTGGGATGAAAAAGAAACTTGATTGAACTTTTGAAAGTTGTGAAAGATCTAGGCATGGAAGACAGGGGAAAAGATATTCCAGAAAGATAAAAGAATGAAGAAGAAGGCAGAGATTTAATTGAATTCATAAAAGAAATAACTGTGCAATGCGACATAAATGTTTTCATCGTACCAGAGGAAAGCACTGCCTGGAAGTGTTGTCAAGATAAATATCACTGAGGTATTCAGAAGAACTGTATGTCGCTGTTGGATCCAAATAATGGTCAGGATTACTGCAAACCAGTGGGGTATGGCACGAAAAGAGCTGGTGCAGACACAATGGCCAAATGCTCTCTGACTGCATTGTGACAAGTCTTAGTTTCTGTAATTGCCTGATATATTTCCTGTAATCCCCATGCTCAGATGATTAATATTTACGTTTATTAAGAAGTGTTATCTGAAAAGTGAATTTACAGTATTGATGACTGGTCATTGTTATATAACTTAAATAGTTTAGAAATAGCATTTAGTCGAGCAAAGTCAACAGGCTCCAAAGCGCAAAAGTTGTATTTATAAAGGGTTTTCTCAACTGGATGTCATCCTCCACAGAGACGTGACATGAGATATTACATGTGAACACAGTCTGAGAGATGTTCTGTCCTTTTTAATTAAAATGTCGAATCGACTTTCAAATCCTCCATACCTTTACATGGGCAAAATTATCTTCCCTCGAGAAGACAGAGATAAAAATATAATTCACTGAGCACTTTAAACATGTTGTCTGCCTTCAGGCAAATGTTCTTTGTTGGTTCCAAACCAGCATTCATTTGACTACAACATAAGTGCTTCGTGGGTAAGGTCCACAGTCTGAGGTTCTCTCAACAGAAAGCAGTGAAGAGACAAAACCAATCAAAATGCTACTCAGAGACAACAAGGTGCAGGGCTGGATGAACACAGCAGGCCAAGCAGCA
>NW_025969642.1:0-14319 GCF_021869965.1 Rhincodon typus | reverse complement strand
TTTAGACATGGTCAGTCGATCATTTGGGGCAGTGTTGGACATGGGTTCTGGAGACTGCAGTTAGGGGAGAAGGCTATTGTCAGTACGCAG
Organism: Rhincodon typus; assembly: GCF_021869965.1. NCBI lineage: Eukaryota > Metazoa > Chordata > Chondrichthyes > Orectolobiformes > Rhincodontidae > Rhincodon > Rhincodon typus. The sequence goes on along the minus strand of NW_025969642.1, from coordinate 14,229 downwards.
GTCCGGTGCAAACAGTCTGAATCAGTAAGTCATTTGGGGAGCTACACAAAGATTAGTTATTAACATTCCAAGTTGGTCAGGGAGAATGGGCCACCATCGGTGCTAAGTGTCTTTTCACTGCAAGTCAAGGAGTCCTCCAATGTAGAAGAGAATTTGGGGAAGTCAATCGTGGGATTGGAGTCAGAATACTGGGGTGCAGAGGGAACAATAATTGTGAGGAAAGGCAACTCAACATGTAAGAGTGGTAGAAGATAGAGCATTGGAGGACATAGATCATGATGAGAGGTGGCATTCAACGGACATTACAACCCTGGCTTTAACATGGGGACTGTGCATTATGGTGGTTGGTATGGCTTAGCCATAGACCAGGGACTCAAGGGGTGCTTTTGGGAGATGAAGAGGTAAATGAAAATCTTGGCGAGGAATATGTGGACCCTCAGAACTGATTGGATTGGCACGAATTGGAAGAGAGAAAGGAATATAAAGCTTTAGGGAATTCCTACATTGCCAGGTTGAGCCAATGATTTATTCTGCAAAGCTCAATCTGTCTTACCTTCTGTCCTCACCTGAATTGCAAATGCACAATGGTAATAGAAAATGGCTGTGATAATATCTGGAGTGGGGAGAGCAAGTATGTCATTTGTGTTTGAGCATGTTCTCCTTGAGGGTGATGTGACTTTCTGCAAGGGACAATTGCATGTATCAGGCACTTTCATGGCAGTGGTTACAGACAGCTGTAATTATGTTTCCCTACATGTAAAACACATGTAATATCCAACAGCAGTAAACCAATCGTGCTCACAAGCAATTTTAGTAATGTTATTGGTCACTACAAATTAGTCATAGTCATCAATGTGGAGCAGGGATAATCACAGGCAACCTTAAAAATGGCACTTGCAGACCACTATTCTCAATACAGCACAGTGGCTCACAGCACCAGGGACCAGGGTTCGATTCCACCCTTAGGTGACTGTCTGTGTGGAGTTTGCATGTTCTCCCTATGTCAGTGTGGGTTTCCTCCAGATGCTCCAGTTTCCTCTCATAGTCCGAAGATGTGCAGATTAAGTGGATTGGCCATGCTAAATTTCCCCGTAGTGTCCAAGGATGAGCAGGCTAGGTGGATTAACCATGGGAAATACAGGGTTATAGGGAATGGGTGGGGGTCGGGGTGGGATGCTTTTTGGAGGGTCAGTGTGGGCTTGATGGGCCAAAAGGCCTGCTCCCACATTGTAGGGTTTAAATGTCAAAGCGAACCCAAGGATGTGGAACTAATTTCTTCCCTCTTTGAAGTATACGCATCCACCAACATCTTTTTCCAATCAGTGCTGTATTTCTTGGGTGTTCTGGATCTTGGAGGTGGAAATAACAATGTTTCAGAAATCTATCACACTCATGATCTCCTATGCAATTTACAAAGCATTATTTGGTCTGTATGCTATAGAATCAGGTCTAGAGACATTCCACAGTCATCTTCATCATGTCCTCCATGTCCCATTGTCTGGAAAACTCCCTAAACTGCCATTCATGTGTGATGAGAATGCTGACTGCTCAGTTTACTGAGAACCCATTCAGTTTCTGATATTTCCCACCTTATGCGCCAGTCAGTTCAAGGCAAATTAGAAACGGGCAACAAATATTTGGCAGCAATGCTCCAATCTCAGAAAAGTATAAATTTTAAAAATACTGAACTTTCAGAAAGTCCAGGATCAATTTTCTTTCAAGCATTCAAACACTTTTTAAAATTCATTTCTGAGATGTGGCCATTGCTGGCTGGCCAGCATTTCTTGTCCATCCCTAGTTGCCCTTGAGAAGGTGGTGGTGAGCTGCCTTCTTGAGCCGCTGCCGTCCACATGCTGTGGGTTGACCCACAATGCCATTAGGGACGGAATTCCAGGATTTTGACCCAGCAACAGTGAAGGAACGGCGATATATTTCCAAGTCAGGATGGTGAGTGGTTGGAAGGGGAACTTGAAGGTGGTGGTGTTCCCATATATCTGCTGCCCTTGTCCTTCTAGATGGAAGTGATTGTGGGTTTGGAAAGTGCTGTCTGAGAATGTTTGGTGAATTTCTGCAGTGCATCTTGTAGATAGTACACACTGCTGCTACTGAGTGTCGGTGGTGGAGGGAGTGGATGCTTGTGGATGTAGTGCCAATCAATTGGGCTGCTTTGTTCTGGATGGTGTCAAATGTCTTGAGTGTTGTTGGGGCTGCACCCATCCAGGCAAGTGGGGAGTGTTCCATCACACTCCTGACTTGTGCCTTGTAGACGGTGCACAGGCTTTGGGGAGTCAGAAGGTGAGTTACTCGCCACAGTATTCCTAGCTTCTGGCCTGCTCTTGCAGCCACTGTGTTTATGTGGTGAGACCAGTTGAGCTGCTGATCAATGATAACCCCCAGGATGTTGATACTGGGGGATTCAGTGATGGGACCACCATTGAATGCTAAGGGGTAGTGGTTAGATGGTCTCTCATTTGTGATGGTCATAGCCTGGCATTTATGTGGCACAAATCTTACTTGCCATTTGTCAACCCAAGCCTGGATATTGTCCAGATCTTGTTGCACTTGAACATGGACTGCTTCAGTATCTCAGGAGTCACCAATGGCAGTAAAACTAAGGCAGTAATAGGTAGATTATTGCCTCACAATGCAAGGAAGGGTTATCGAGGGTAAGAGATTGTAGAGTTGAGGAATTGGATCAGCCATGATCTTATCAAATGGTGGAGCAGGCTGTAAGGGGTTGAATGGCCTACTCATGTTCCTAGCTCATATATTTGTGTGTTCATATGCTGTGTGTTCTGTGCTCACACAGGAACTGAAAAAATTTGAGTTGTCATATGTCTATAAGGCCCTTCCACTGTTCTGCTAATCCTTTTTATAACACTGGAGCATGATTCCAATGTCTCATACCTTATTTAAATAGATGCTACAAGTGCACACTGCCTGCCCCAGGTAGTTAATTGACTCCATTCTGCGATTTAGAATGAGATCAATTCCAGAGCACAGTTGCAGCTGAAGTCTAATCCCAAAGCACCTTAGCAGTGAAACAGAACCCATAACACCATTCTGTGCAAACATACTTTCACTTACATTCACTTAAATTCCAACGGAAGTTGCAACCCTCTCTCCTGAAAACCAGGCACATGACATTCACTTCTGAATGATATTACACAATAGGTAAACAACACCAACTCAAAAGCAATTAGATTCAATATTTGAGAGAGAAATAGTTTCTTTGTGCCTTGAAAATTGGTGAACCTATTTACAAAGGAAAAGTCTGTCATGGTATTTATTTTTCTTCAACTCTGGTTCACAGCAATTCCACATATTGATCTAGTTACAACTGGTGAAATTCATCCAATAAATGAATGACTATCAAAACTGCTTACATACCACATGAATTCAGGTTATCTGCAACTGAGCTATTGGACAATTTCCTTCTTTCTGTAAATTCTGGCAATGTTAAAAAATCTACTTTTGATCCAGATTATTTTGGCACCTACATGGAGATGGATTCATTCAGAATTTCAGTCAAGTTAATTCTGATCCAGGGCCTTTTAATCTTCAGATCTGACATAAAATGAGCTTTATTTTCAAATTGTGGAAATTGCCTCACAGTAAAGGAATGCACTATATCTTGGAAACATAAGTTTAACAGAGTGTTTCAGACAGCACGCACTACAGAGAGTGTGCGCATTACTATGTTTCAGTCAAATAAGCACACCAGTCTGATTTCCATCCCCTGTAACGCTGGACCAAATAGGAAACTAAACCACTGCACTCATGCACTGAATTCCAGTGCTTAAGCATTGAAAGTAACAGTAGATGTGTATTATTTATATCTTTTCACAACTAAGCTGATAAGAATGTGCAGTCAGGAAAGGTGTATTACTGAATTAATAAATTAATCTGGAAAACAAAACAAGAACTGCTTTATAATTATGTAATGTTTAAGTGAATTACCTGTATAAAGTGGAAGAAGAATATGTAGAGGATAACAGGGCATTTATCTCAGAGTAAACTTATCAAAATCATTGCTAATTGTTGCTCTGTGTGGCATCCCCAGCTGCAGTTTGAAATCAATGCTTTACAACCACATGTCTTCTTGATTGTTGCTTAGCTGCCCATTTATTATTATAGTCATGATTTAGTTAAATGATTGACTGCACATCACTGTTCGATTCCTGATTATAGAAGTTCACTTTAAAAGCGGAATCAGAGAATGGCAAGATATAGTATTCTTGTCAGACATTGAGGTGAATTGGCTTGAGTCTTTCCTTATCAGCAGTCCTACAGTATCTGCATATATTTTAATGTTCTACTAACAGAGCAGTTATCGTTCATACTGTGACAACAACATAATTGTATTGGGGTCTTGGGTCATTTTGCTCTCTCTGCAATACAAACCTTATAATTGAAAATGTTGACTTCTATAGACACAGGTTTTAATATTTAAAAAAATAGCATGTTTAAACCTTTCACTTATGGTGTACAGATATTATTTTTTGTTCAATTTAGCCCATAATGTATTCCACCATAATATTAAAATTCCATTTCCAATTACTTGATTGTGGCAACACATTGCATTTGTACTTGGTTTCCAGAACAAAATGGTTGTCTTTTTTTCTAAATAAATATACTTTAATTATTTATTGTAGCCAAAATTCCACATGGAACTTCATAAATCTTTGTTAGTCATCAATGCAGCAGACAAAACATGAACTAATTCCTTCTGAATACACAACCAGTCAGCATATATTTGGTGAGTTAGATGTAATCCTTAAATGTGTTTTTCCTTTATGTACTGTAACAAATGTAATAACAATTATAGTCTCCTAGCATTAGTGCAATAAGTGAATAAATCTGCTCAAATTTAAGTCAATTTCACAGCTACAATATTTGAAGGCTAATGCCTGAATTAGAATTTACTAAAACTTGTAACATTCTGGAGAATTGTGAGGGCATAGCGTATATTTGGAATATGTCAATCTTCCAAGGAATTGCATGTCGGCAGCCAGGAGTATGTGAAGCTTTCAGGTGAAGTAAGATTAGAAGATGGGGGAAAACTGGACGGTACTGGAATGGGAAAGGTAGTGAGATTGAGATTGAAGAAATAGGGACAGTACGATGAACAAGAAGAGTTCAAAATTCAAAGTGTGTGGGGTGGTAAGGAATTGTTGAAGGGTGCTGGAGGAGACAAGACTGTCTCTGGAACACAGAGTAGCTGACCACCTCTTTTTATTTATTATTCTTTCATATAGAGTGGCTAGGCTATCATTTGTTATCCATCCTATATTGACCCTGAGAAAGAAGTAAACCACTTATTGAACTGATGCTGACTATGTGGTCTAGACACACGTGTTGTGCTGTCAGGAAAGAAAGTGTCAGGGAAGTATAGACACTAAAAACATGGACTGGACAGATAGAGATAGTGAAATCTAATGGCAAGAGAAGGGAGAAAGAGAGAAGGCACAATGGAAAGAAAAGAGAGGCCGGCGAGGAAAAAAGTCTTTAAGGATATTGATTATAACGAAGGAAAGGAGGACCAAGGAGAAAGAGACGGCAAGAGCAAACAAAGAAATGCAGAGGGTGGAGTTCACAGGGAAGAGTAAGAGGTGGGACAAAGAATAGCAAGTGTCAGAGGCAAGGTTAAAGAGACATGGGAAAGGAGGAAAGGAGGAAGAAAGAGGACAATGGTCGTTAAAGCTGCAAATCTAGTCATGGGGCATGGAAATAGCAAGACAGGTAGGAGAAGGAGTAGTACAGGTTAGTGCAAGTATAGGAGGGGCATGCACAGAAGGGACATGGACAGAGGGACAGGATAATACCACATAGCTAGAGATAGCATTGAAGGGATCTGGATGCCACAGAAGGAACATTTTGGCTGAGTAAAGAAACTGCTCGATTCTCAAGCATTAGTTATGCATTGCATTAAATTTTCTTTCAAGACATTTAAAAAACTTTGCGAAATGTTTCATCTTCAATAATCTTTCATCTCTACTTTAACTGCTGCCACAACATTGGTAATTTCATGCTCTATTTCCAGTTGCTTTTATTTTGATCTGTTGTCAATGCATACACTTGAACACCGTTTATTAAAATTCTGTTCAAAACATGCACATGAAAGAAAAGGCTTGCATTTATATAGTGACCATTGTGTTTTCAGGATGTCTGGGCATACTTTATAGCCAGTTGATGTCAATTTCTCTTTAAACAAGGTATTTTAGATGAAGTAGCAAAGTTTTTGTTATCCCTCATAATATAGGAAACTAGAAGGGGTAGAATAAAGAATCCAACAGACGTTTATTGCAGATACTAATATACAGAAATATTACATTCACAGTTATAACAGTGGCTGTGCATATATAAAGCTGTAAGGTTACAAAAGGCAGCACACATCTTTAAGCACGTCATGCCTCAAGTTCTGAGGAAGGGTCACTGGACCTGAAACGTTTTCTCTGTTTTCTCCTTCACAGATGCTGCCAGACCTGCTGAGCTTTTCCAGCAACTTTGTTTTTATGCCTCAAGTGAATCCTTATAAGATCTTTAAATTCTCAGGTCACATGCTATGGCACAGTAATGATAGAAAGATTTTCATTGATATAGCTCCTTCACTTCCTAAAGGACTTTACAGCTGATTAAATAGTTTTGAAGTCATCACTGTTGCAAGGTCAGAAATGTTTCAGCCAATTTCATTCACAGCAAGTTCCTACAAACAGCAACACAATGATGATCGGAATATCTGTCTTTCGTGAGATGGTTAAGAGACAAACATTGGCCAGGACATGGAGAACTTACAGCCGCTTGAAATGATAGACAGGACCTTAGTCTCATGTCTTATCCAAATATTGCCAACATCAACAGTGCATTATCCCCTTAAAACTGCCCCAAGTGTCAATCTAGAGTTTGTACTCAAACATTTGATGCAACTCAAACATTTTTTTTCACTCAAAAGCAAACTTTGTACAACTGATCCATGATTAATACTTAACTTTCACATATTGAGGTCCAATAAGCAACAAATGAGACAGGAGCTCATGTCAATATGTTTTCCAGTTAACCGGATTGAAGGGTAAACTTTGCCAAAGAAAAATCACTCATTTTTTCATTGGGAGATAGTAAGAACTGCCGATGCTGGAGTCAGACATAACACAGCATGGAGCTGGAAGAACACAGAAAATTTTCTGAAGAAGAGTCCCAACCCGAAACATCAGCTTTCCTGCTCCCCTGATGCTGCCTGGCCTGTTATATTCCACTAGCTCCACACTGTGTCATCTTTTCATTGGATTGTGCTATGGAAAATTTTGGGCAGAATTTCTCCAGCCCCATGATGGTAACTCTGGAGACAAAGTGAGAGTAGGTAAATTCCATAAGCAAGTTTTGCCCCAATTCCTGATGTACTTCTGTCTCTTTGCAATTTTCACAAGGGCAATTGAGCAGTGATAATGGAAGCCTGCTTACCAACAATTGAAATACAATCAAGCTCATAAGATTCATGGTTGATGGTGGCCTCCTGGTATTGTTATTAGACTGGTAATCCAGAGATAGCAAGAACTGCAGATGCTGGAATCAGAGATAAGAAAGTGTGGAGCTGGAGGAACACAGCAGGCCAGGCAGCCTCAGAGGAACAAGAAAGCTGATGTTTCAGGTCAGGATCCTTTGTTAATGTTCTAGGGACCTATGTTTGAAACGCATCATGGCAGATGGTTGAATTTTAATTCATAAAACTCTGGAATTATAAGTCCGATAATGAATTGATTGTTGCAAAACCAATCTGGATCTATGGTTCTTGAGGAAAGAAAACTGTAGTCCTTATGTCGTCTGGCCTACATGTGACTCCAGGCACACAGCAATGTGGCTGACTCTTAATTGCACTCTGAAATGACACTCAGTTCTATTCAAGGGCAACTGGGGATTGGCAATAGATGCTAGCCCAGCCCATGAGTCAACTTTTTATAAAAGGAGGAAAAAGAACTTCCAACTTGAGGAATGCAACAATACAATTGGATGTAAAGGAAGATGAAAAATTCATGGAAACTTTCGAGGTATGTAAAAGAAAGGAGCCACTTTACAACAGTTATTTTGCAGAACCACAACAACATCATCAGCTGCCGAGTCTATACTTCAGCACGTGAGAGGAAACAGCTGCATACTTGATGCTTCATACTTGGTGAGGTGTCCCTCTGTGAATTTCTAAAAGGGAATTCTCACAGGAGATGCGTAATGGTCACAATGATCGCTGCATTAATTAAAAAAAAAGGTCAACTAAATATCCTAAATGAGCCTTGAAGGGCATGGATATTAAAGTTTGTGGGAAGTTAGTCTAATTGCTAACTGTTCTTTGGAAAAAGGAGTTAGCAAACACTTCAGAGCTGTGGAATGAATTCTTCAAGCTCAATCAATTTTGGGGTGATGAACTTTTTAGAAATATTTGCTTGTCCATCAGGATTTTATAAAGGCATGTCAACCTATGGATTTTGTTTTAGTGCTGGAGCTAACTTAGCAACATGAGCAAAGTGGGAGACATTGAGATTTCGTAAGTAATTATTGTAACTAAGCGAACTGCCCAGTATTGAATTTTCTGAAGGCAAATGTTATTTTTAGCAGCGTTTGGATCTAAGCGATTTCATCATTCTCAAGGTGTGGTCTGATTGGTGTTTCTCACAGTTGAAAAATGGAAGTTCCATTTCAAAATCCATGCACCTTGGATGCCTGGGAGACTGTTTGTTGACTTTGTGCATTCCAATTTAAATTATTTTGGCATTGATTCTTAATTAAGAGCATTCTCCATTTACAAGAAATGAAGGATTCATGCGCTGTGTAGTTGGGTATTGATGTATATTGAGTATTGTTGATTCACATGATGATATATTTCTCTACATTGAATTGATTCCTAATATATTTTCATGAACTTATTGAAATCTTTCTTGAGGCTAACCTCATCTGTCATTTCAGTAATGGCATGTATTTTGGACAATCATCTCCAAAGACTTAGTTTGGCCAAATATTCCACGTAGATGTAATTTATAAAGAAAAGAAACCGGTGTAGCTTTACAGCATATCCCTTAAGAGTAGTTTCCAGTTTGAGGCTTTCCATTCATTGACACTTTGCTGCTGTTTGATAAAAGTATTCTTATGCATCATTTAGTATTTCCACAAGCCCCACAATTATCCAGTTTGTCCAGTGATTTCATGTGTGATACATGACTTGGAAAATCCAAAAACAGTTAGAGGATTTGTGTATGGGGACAGCATGGATTTGTGTATGGGAACTCAAATTTTTTTGAGGACTTGACGAAGAAGATAGATGAGGGCAGAGCAGTAGACATTGCCTACATGGATTGTAATAAAGCCTTTGACAAGGTAGCGTATGATAAATTACTTAGTAAGGTTGGATTACATGGGATTCAGGGAGACCTTGCCAATTGGATGCAAAATTGATTTGACTGTAGGAGACAAAAGGTGGTGGTGGAGGGGTGTTGTTTGGACTGGATGCCTGTGACCAACGGTGTTCCTCAGGGTTCAGTGCTGGGTCCACTTTTGCTTCTCATTTAAATAAATGATTTAGGTGAGAATTTAGGAAGCATGATTAGCAAGTTGCAGATGATACCAAAAATTAGTGGTATGGCACACCGTGAAGAAGCTTATCTAACATTACAAAGGGATTTTGATCAGTTGGGCCAATAGGCTGAGGAGTGGCAGATGGACTTTAATTTGGATAAATGTGAGGTATTGCATTTTGGCAAGATGAACAGGGTAGGAATTATACAATTAATGGTAAGGCTCTAAGGAGTGTTGTCGAACAGAGAGACCTCGGAGTTTTCTGAAAGTTGCATCGCAGGTAGACAGAGTGGTAAAGAAGGTGTTTGGCATGCTTGCCTTCATTGCTCAGACCATTGAATATAGGATTTAGGATGTCATATTGCTTTGTACAGGACATTGGTGAGGCCACTTTTAGAGTACTTTGTCCATTTCTGGTTGTCCTGCTATAGGAAGTACATTATTAATTTGGAGAGAGTGCGGCAAAGATTTACCAGGATTTTGCTGGGACTGGAGGGTTGGAGATATAAGGATAGACTGCACAGGCTATGATTTTTTTCTCCAGGGCTTAGAAGGTTGAAGAGTGACCTCATAGAGTTTTATAAAATCATGAGAACCACAGATAAGGTGAATAGCAAAGGTCTTTTCCTGACAGTAGGGAAGTTCAAAACTTGAGGGCATAATTTTAAGGTGAAAGAAAGATATAAAAGGGATCTGAAGACAAATTGTTCACACAAAGGCTGGTGTCTATGTGGCATGAACTGCTAGAGGAAATTAAGGATGTAGGTACAGTTTTAACATTTGAAAGATGTTTGGATAGGTATGTGAATAGGAAAGATTTAGAAGGATATGGGCCAAATGGAGGCAAATAGGACTTGTTTAGTTTGGGAAACTTGGTCCGCATGGATGAGTAGGACCAAAGGGCCTGTTTCCATGATGTACGACTCTATAACTGTATGTCTCTATCAGCGGCGTTGCAGTTGTCAAGGTCAGTCAAATCATGGATGGCAAGAAAGCATTTGTGATTCAGCTGGCCTGGCTTTACCAAAACCATATTATTCATCAATAAGAATTTTTTGTCTTTCAAGAATTCTCCTGTGTTTTTCAATTGTTGGAACGTGCATTGTCACATTAGTGTGAATTTATTTGCTGCAGCTATAAGTGCATGGTTTTGGAAGTCATTGGGACCAGAAGCATTCGATAGATCTTGTGATTATAATATCAGGCATATTCTTACCATATTATCTTCACACTATAGGTTTGTACTCAAGTGCATAGCAGAATGTTGTAGAGTGTTGAAAATTGCATTGTCCACTTGAGGTTTGCATGTACAAATGTACCAGCAAAGGGAATCCACTAGGAAAAAGACAATAAAGGATCCAGATTTAGCAGCTCATGTAGCTGTAATTCCAAATATCTCTGGTTGTATACATATGTGTTTCTGTTCCAAGAACTTAATAGATATTGAGTCTGTGACACAGCTGAAAGAAATCTAAATGTTTATAGCATAAAACGGCAAAGCTGTTGCCTTCTCATGTCATAGTCTTGCTATTTAATGTGAAAATTTCTGGAGATGGATGTTTCTGATAGTCATTGGTCTAACAATGTCTTAGTGATGGGACTCTAGCAATGTGCTGCCACTCTTTCCAGTTAGACATTATCAGAGTTTGCACAGATTGCATAGTGAAGACTCATGCTGACTACATTTCCTATCTCCAGTATCTATCAACCGTCTCTGTGTGGAAGATGAATCTGGAAGCTATCTATTCATTGTCCACTTTCCATGTGATTCAGCCAGAAGGTGTCCTTTTGCCTCGAATGATTTGACAGCCTGGAAATAACTTCTATCGAAGATTTCCAATGTAGGTGAAAAAGTTTACCTCTTTATGACCAATGAGAAGAAAATCTTTTCCTTTAAAATTACATTTAAAATATGTTCAATCACTAGCACTGATATCAACTGAGGAAAGGAATGTTACCTTACTTCTGCAACAATATGAATGCATTGGAGAGAGTGCAGAAGCAATATGCAAGAATAGTTCCAGGAATGAGAAACTTCAGTTATGAGGATAGTTTGAAGAAGTTGTGACCGTTCCATTTGGAGTGAAGAAGTCTGAGACAAGATTTGAAAGAGGTTTCCATGAGCAGCCTGGTCAAAGTAGGTAGGGACAAGCTATTCCCCTTTGTCAAAGAAAAAGAATGAGAGGCCTATTTCATCTCTAATCTCTGCTCCAACATTCATTGGTTGTAATTTTATTAAATCTTCTAGTTTCTGAAAAGGTTCTATCAGATTAGGATGTAATGAATGGGACGCCTCAATATTAGAAATGAGGGAAACAGAAGGTAGGAAGCCACAGGGTAGTTAGCTTAATATTTGTCATAGGGAAAATGTTCAGAACTATTTCTAAGTGGGACATAGCAGTGTGCTTTGAAATTCTCAATGCCATTAGGCAGTATCAACATGATTTTATGAAAAGGATCAATTTAATGGAGTTCTTTGAGAAAGGAGCAAGCCACTGGATAAAAGGGAACCGTTTGATGTGCTGTACATTGATTTTCAGAAGGCATTTGAAAAGAATCCACATCAAAGGTGACTCCATAAAATAAGAGGGCATGTTATAGGGGTAACATATTAGCATGGATAGAGAATCAGTTAGCTGACAGGTAATAGAGTAGGCATTGCTGGATCACATTGAAGTTGGCAAGACGTGACAAGTGAAACACTGAAGGAATCAATGCCACAGCCTTTGTTATTTACAATCTATTTCAATGACTTAGAAGGAAGAACTGAATGTACGGTTGCTAAATTTGCTGATGACACAAAGATATGAAGAGTACATTTTGAAAATGACATGAGAAGTCTACAAAGGGATATAGATAAGCTAACTAAGTGGGTAAAAAATTAGCAGATGGAATATAATGTGGGAAAATGTGAACTTGTCCACTTTACCAGGAAGGACAGAAAACACATTTTATCATTTAAATGGGGAGATTGTAGAAATCAGAAAGATGGAGGGATTTGGGTATACCTGGTACATGAATCACAAAAATAATATGCAGGAAGTTTGTAAGATGGTTAATTAAATGCTGTTTTTTATTAAGAGAGAATGAATACAAAAATAAGGATGTTTAACTACAGAGATAACACAATGTGGAGCTGGAGGAGCACAGGCAGCATCAGAGGAGCAGGAAAGTTGACGTTTCAGGTTAGGACTCTTCTTCAGAAATGGGCAGCAGGAAAGTTGACGTTTCGGGTCGGGACCCTAACTGCAGTTGTGCAGGGCGTTGGTGATATCACACATGAAGTACTTTATACAGTTTTGGTTTCCTTGTTGTTAAGAAAGGAAATATGAAACAGTTCAGGGAAAGGTCACTCAACTGATTCTTGAACGGAATGTTATAAAGAATCTGATTGGAGCAAATAAAATCCTTCAGGGGCTTGACAGGACGGATGCTGAAATCAATCTTCCTGTGGGGAGGGCAAGAACTAGGGGCATGGTTTAAAAATAAGTGGTCACCCATTCAAGGTAGTTGGGTTTTGGGGGATGGTCAAATGTCACAGGGATAGTCAGGTGTCTGGGCATGGGTTGGTGTTCGGAGGGTTTTGTGGTCACGTGCCTGAAGAGCTCAAATGGGAGGGGCATAACTCAGTATTGCAGGATGTTCAGGTGTTCAGTAGGGGCCAGATGGATTGGGGTTCAGATGTTGTTGGGGTTGGGTGCCCCAGGGTGGTTGGGTGCCTGAGTAGTCAAGGACATCAGGGAGGGCTGGATTTTTAGGGAGTTCAGCTTATCTGATTGTGAATTCAGTATGAGTGATTAGCTCATCTGTGTTATTTATTGGAGGGTCATTAATATAGCTAGCTAGGAGTTAGAACATGTCTTAACACCCCTAGCTCAGGACTAGCTCTCGGTCAAGTCGAGGGAGATATCTTTCAGACAGAGAGTCCTGGCTCTGTCAGTCAAAGGCTGACTCTGATATTGGCCCAGGAAGAGTCAGTGAGCTGCTCGGGGCAGTAACAGTCCTGTTCGGCTTCTTGTAAGGGATGAGGAGCCAAATGTCAGGCATCTCACCATCTCCCTTGGCTCTTTCCTTCCTATTGTGGGCCATTTTGTCCTAAAATAAGACAAAGGGAGAGATGAAAGAGATGAAAGTGAGTGTCACAGTGTTGGTGCAGGTCAGGGCAAGTTAGTGAGGAGACTTGAATGAGTGAGTAGGAGATTCAGAAGCCATGCTAGGTTACTGATCTGGGGGATGGGTTGTTGCATTCACTAGTGACAGTGATGGAACATAAGCCTTGGTGGGAGGAGTGTTCTGAAACAGAGGCAGGGTGACTGTGAAACACTTAACCTGATAGAGCAGAGAAGCACTGACCTTCTTGCAATTTTGCTGAGTGTTTCTCCCAACCATGGAGACCAAATTGATGATGACAATTCAGTTGTTAGAAAGGTATTAATTGATATGACAAAAGGTAGGCAAATGGACTGAAGCCACAGATTACCCAAAACCTCATTGAGGGACTGAATGGCCTACTCCCGTTACTATGTCCTTATGCCCTAGTGGCTATCTGTCAGTACTGTTGTTAACCTGCTCTGGCAAAATGATGTGGAAGCAGGAACACAATGTCCCAACTACAGGACACTGTCGTTTACTGAGATAACAAGGTGTAGAGCTGGATGAACACAGCAGGCC
>NW_025969641.1:0-14320 GCF_021869965.1 Rhincodon typus | reverse complement strand
TCCACCTATCCTCTCCTCTATCCCTCTTCTATCCGCCTCCCACTCTCTCCCTATTTATTTCAAAACCCCCTTCCCCTCCCCCTTTTCTGATGAAGGGTCGAGGCCCGAAACGTCAGCCTCTCTGCTCCTATGATGCTGCTTGGCCTGCTGTGTTCATCCAGCCCTGCACCTTGTTATCAGAAAATAAGAATGTTGTTTCTTTCATTGGCAAAGTACTCAAAGTTTATGCCCTTACAGCGCCCGTTCCGAATTCTAGTTGAACGAATTGGAGAGATAATCCCCTGGATAAACAGGATTAACATTCCAGTACCTCCTCGTAGGTTTCTGCGATAAGTAGCGGGAACAGAACAAGTTCGGAGCGTCTAATTTTGATTTCACGTTTCTGCCGTCCAAAATGAGCGGCCGTTCCTGTTGCTTGTTCATGTCCAATCCTTGTTCAAGGGTCATTGCTTTTTAGGTACATATTAGTGACTTCAGTTTGGGCGTGTGAGAACCATAATTTCTAAACTTTGAAAAGTATAGTGATGGCTGTTTACTCGTGGGACGTAGGTGTCGCTGTCGTCTAATTGCCCGAGAAAAGGTGGTGGTGAGCTGCCTTCTTGAACCTTCTGTAGGGAGACCAACAACAGATTGGGGAGGGAGTTTCAGGATTTTGAGCCGGCGACCTTGAAGTAACGGTCATGTAACTCAAAAACAGGCTTCGTCGGGCCTTTGTTCTCCTTTTTATCAGACTTGGGTGCTCATTGCCCAATCTAATCAATTCCCAGTGTATGTTTAAGACTGGATACTAAGAATTGATTCGACAAGGCCATTTGTCAGTAGATTTTTCAATGGCTCAACCTTGAGAAACGAATGCAAGAGGATATTCAGATTTAAAAACCAAAAGAACTGCGGATGCTGTAAATCAGGAGCAAAAACAAAGTTGCTGGAAAAGCTCAGCAGGTCTGTCAGCATCTGTGAAGGAGAAAACAGAGTTAACGTTTCGGGTCCGGTGACCCTTCCTCGGTTCAATCCCCTTTAAAGTCAGTGACTGCCCTTTATTTGCGCGGGCACATCGGTTTGCAGATTTAGAGCTATTCCTCACCATCATCTCATTCCCATGTGCAACACACCCGACGCAAGTTGATAAGGCATCGGTGCAAACGTTCCTGCTATTTCTCCAAGACGATTAATTTAACTTGTTGAGGTAATTTGAAATTTAACCTACGAATTCCGCATTGACGCTTTTAAAGATCCAGAACCTGGGACTGGTATGCAAACAAAGTTTATTCTTTATTTCTAGGCATCATTTAGCATAAACGTTTTAAGGTAAGTTTTGTTTTCTCTCTCAGGCAAGTTAAGCGCACCCTGGCAGCGGTGTTGCTTTGATCAATCGCAAACACGTCAGAATAACGCCACCTTCCGTCTGTGGTGCAACATTACAAGCAGGAAGGTCCCTGGGTTTCTGCAGATCACTGCTCATGCTACCTATTGTCCCTCTCTACAGTTGAGCTTCTATTTGTTTCTTCTCTCCCATTCCCCCCCCCCCCCAATAGCCCTACAGAGCTCCTTCCTGATGTTTCAGTTCCCAGTTCCGATACAGGGTTTATTCCCCGAATGTTAACCTGGTTTCTCTCTCCATCTGCGGCTGAGACTATCAGTTTACAGCTGGCAGGAGGCAGGAGGCAGGGGGACCAGATTGTCAGTGGGAGGAGTTCCTCCTGTTGATATTCCAACCCGGATTGAAAAAGGGAAAGACCCTCTCAGTGAAAGTGCGGAGATGGGATATGTTGTCCGTATTATAAAATGACACTTGCCCACCATCATAATCCAGGCAAACCCCGATCTTCGTGGATTCACACTCGGGGAGAGCGGGACACGTGAGGGAGAGGTAGTGGCTAAATAAACACAGCCTCACAATCAAGAATCCGGCCTCAAATGTAATCTCCGTTCCCCTTTTCCTGTTCATAGACTCTCGGACTAGTCCCACGAGTTTTCTATCCCTCCTCCACATCCCAGTAATGTCTCCCTGATGTGAATCCCTCTGATCCCAGGACACATTCCCAGGAATCAACTCTCTCCGGGAGCCAGGGAGCTCCTGCTGTTTGTCTACGAGTCTCACATTGATCCGGTCCTCAGACAGGATGAGCTGGGGATTCGCTGTGTTCGGATCCAGAGACAGAGAGGCTGGAGCTGGGAGAAATCAAAATAACACATCATGACTTAGTGATAGAGGGTACATGCCTTCGAGATTGAAAGCGTTTAGGGCAGGGAGGAGAGATTGCGCTGAGAACGAGAGAGAGAAGGGTCCCGATCCAAAACGTCAGCTTTCCTGCTCCTCTGATGCTGCCTGGCCTGCTGTGTTACTCCAGCTCCACACTGTGTTGTCATAGACAGCAGAGGGAAGTGTGTGTGTGTTTAAATTTAATCACGAGATGTATGCAACATTGGCGAGGTCAGTTTTTAATGCACATTTCTACTTGCCCCGATGCGTATATGATCAGCCACGATCTAACTGAATAGCGGATCATACTCGATAAGCTCAATGGTCCTGCCCTGCTTCTATCACCTTGCTTCGCTATCATTGGGTCATAATGCAGGAACTCTCTCCCCAGCAGTTCTGCAGGTGAACTACACTGCATGGACTGGAGCAGTTCAACAGTGTGGATCATTATTACATTGTTAAGGGCGATTTCTATGTGATTACTGCGTCAGCGGTATCCAAATTAGACCTGCCCTGTCCTCGGCTCTCAAAATGTCACTCTACAAGCCAAGTCAGCACAGTCCTATCTCAGTGCACATTTGTTACTAGCTGTTTATCAAACTCTTGAAGTTACTGGTATCCTCAGCCATAAGCGCCTCACTTACTTCTGATACCCTCTGCATAATGTAGTTAAGAGTGAATTACACCTCACCGGTGAATACAACAGTGAGGAGACCAAACTTACAGGCACTACTTACTATAATTGCCCAATAATACATTCCAACTGCTCTCCCCATCTCTATCCTGGCAGGTATGAGCCAGGTATGAACTACTTATAGAGGGTCCACACACAAAACAGGAGGAGGAGCCTTCTATACCCGGGGCAATAAAGACCAAAAGACGTAAGACAAAGCAGCAGAAGTAGGCCATTCAGCCGATGAGTCTGCTTTGCCATTCAATGAGATCATGGCTGAACTGATAATCCTCAATTCCACTTACCCGCCTTTTCCTCGTTACTCTTGATTCCCTTAGAGATTAAAGATTTGTCTAACTCGGCCTTGGATAGACTTAAATCCCATTGTCCACAGCACTCTGTGGTAAATAATTCCACAGATTTTACAACCCTCTGAGAGAAGAAATTCCTCCTCATCTCTGCCTTATTCTGGGACTGTGCCGTCTGGTTCTAACTCTCCCACAAGGGGAAACAACCTGTAATTTCAAATAAACTTGTTGGACTATAACCTGGTGTTGTATGACTTCTGACTTTGTTCACCCCCCACCAACACCAGCAAATCCACATCATAGTGTTCTGGAAGAATGGATTGATCACAAGGGCTTGTATTATGTGTTGTTCAGAAGATCCCGGTTTCAACGGAAATTCCACTGCAGCATCTCCCCAGAGCAAACAACCCAGAGAACAAGTGGCTAACCACCTCGACCCAATGGTAGGTATGAGCTGTGGTTCAGTGGCAGCACTCTTAATTTTGAGTCAGGTCATGGGATCAAATGCTATTTCAAACACCTGAACATTATCACCTCGAACATATACCGTGTCGCAGTACCCCGGGAGGTCTGCAACGTGAGAGGTTGCGTTTTTCATACAAGGCAATAAGCCGAATCCGCGCCTGCTCACTCAGACAGGGGATAATTATGCAATGACATAATTCCAACATTAAATTGGAATTCTCTTTGCAGTGCCTTGACTTAGACTACTCACTCCGCTTTCACCTACAAACCAGCTGCTCTTGTCTCTGGTTCCATTTCTGCGCTCAAAGTAATTGATGTATTTTCCACATCATAACAGGCGTCAGTTCGTCGAAATGGGCTGGTTCGCATGCAGTGTAACGCCAGCAGCACCGGTTCAATTCCTGCACCGATTACAGTTATCATGAAGGACCTTCGTTCTCAGACCCTCCCTCACTTGAGACATTGTGGTCCTCAGGTCAAAGTACCAGTAATAATCTCTCTCTAATCAAAGAGCGACATTTTAGAAATGTTTAATGATTTTGCAAGTTTCTCGAGACGCTCTGATTCGTGAAAGCAACAATATAACTATTTTCTTGCCGTTTATGGCATTCTGTGCTTTGCTGTGGTCTGTGACAATAATCAATACAATTCCACTTATGAATCTGGATTTTGAACCACTGCCAATATTTCGTGGACTTTCACTCTCTAGGCCAGGATTCAATTCCCGTTCTCTGCGCTAAACAGATCGTGCTTTCATAATATTCTAGGCTTAGTCATTCTTTGTAAATAGCCCAAGGAACACTGAACACTATGCATCTTAACAATATGTTCCCAAGTATTGCAGTGAACTTCATCGGAAGACTGGAAAATTGAAGGTAGTCACCAGCGAAATAACATCGTTACTGAAGTGATCTGAATCTGGAAGTGCTGAGGGCGAACATGGCTTCCAGACAGCTGCTCCTGAGTTTGACAGAGGACATAATTTGTCCCATTTGTCGGGGTTTCTTCACCGATCTGGTTACACTGGAGTGTGGACACAACTTCTGTCAGAGATAGTAGGAACTGCAGATGCTGGAGAATCCGAGACAACAAGGTGCAGGGCTGGATACTTCTGTCACTCTTGTATCACCCAGTGTTGGGAAAAGGAGGAGATAAACTCCTGCCTGGAATGTAGACAGGAATTTCCAGAAAGAACCCTCAGGGTAAACCGGGCTTTAGCGAATCTGAGCAAGGAGGCTCGGAGCTTAATGCTGGATCCGAAAGATCCGTAAAGTAAACTTCACTGTGAGGAACATCAGGAAGAACTGAAGCTGTTTTGTGAAACTGACAAGAAATTGATCTGTGTGATTTGTCGACATTCGCAGGAACACAGAGAGCACCGCTTCATCCCGATTAAAGAAGCTGTTGAAAACTATAAGGTAAAAGGGGAATGTGAGATAACAAGGTGTAGAGCTGGATGAACACAGCAGGCCAAGAAGCATCAGAGGTGCAGGAAGGCTGACGGTAAAAGGGGAACATGTTTTATGAGGTAACAGGTATGTCATATTGGTATTGTATAAGACTATTACCTGTGTTTTTATTTAATCAATCCCAGGAACAACTGAAATCTTTCTCAGATTCTCTCAGAGAAGAAATCGGCGGTTCTACAAACAGAACTGAACCAGAAACGGAAGATTTCTGAAGTGAGGGTGAGGTCTCCCTGGGCTGATTTTTCTGGGATCTCGGTTAGTTTTGTTCCCTTTATCGGAGGACATTAATGATGTTTCACATTTCATTTGGTAGGAACAGGCGAGCAGTCTGCAGACCCGCATCACATCCGAGTTCGCTAAAATGCACCAGATTCTCGCTGAGAAAGAGCAGTGTTTACTCAGAGATCTCAGGGAAGAAGAGGAGCGGATTCTAGAACCAATGGAGAAAAACCTTCGAAAGATTCAGGAAAAATTAAATTCAATTGAGGAGGAACTCTCAAATTTGCAGAAACAAATAGAAGAAGAAGACAACGCGAGATTTGTGAGGGTGAGGGAAAGTAATTGGGTTACTTCAGTGAAACATGATGCCGTGGCAAAATAACCAAAAGCGACTTGAAATATTTGAAGGGTTTGTTGAAAATTAGATAAAGAATTAAACTATATCTCATACGGCGTGTGCCACTTTTTTTGCAGATTGAATTGATTTGCAATTTATTTTGTCTGTTCGACAATCTTTTACTTCTAAACATAGCTTGACGGTTCCCTGAAAAATTTCATCTGCCCTGTGTCTGATCATTTGACTAGCCCGTCGACATCTTACTGAAGTCTGTCACTATCAACCTCACTGTGTTTTATTTCTTTCAGGAGGCGGTCTGTCAGGAGAGAAGGTAGGCATGGCATGCTCTTTACTTAAACTCAGTTTGATAAAATAAATCAGAAAAGCGTTGTTGTCGTAGTCAGTGGATTTTTATTTTAGTTGGTCGTGACCGAAAATTTTAGTCGGCCACAATGCTTTAATTCACGCACAACTTTAGTTTTACTATAACAACCTTTATTGCAATGATTAAAGATTAACTTTCATGTAACTATCCATTTACTATATTAAATGATAAGGTGACATGGAAGTCATTGATTTGAGCATGACATCAGCATTTCTAAGCAGAGAGATTGCAAAAATAAAGTCATAGAGTCATACAGATATCCAGACTGGAAACAGACCCTTCCGTCCAATGCTGACCAGATATCCTAGAAAATCTAGTCCCATTTGCAAGCATTTGGCCCGTATTCCTCTAAACCCTTCCTATTCAAACGTGCTGATCCAGATGTCTTTTAAATATTATAAGTGTACCAGCCTCCACCACTTCCTCTGGCAACTCATTCCATACGTGCATCACCCTCTGCACGAAAAAGTTATCCCTTAGGTCACTGTTAAATCTTTCGTCTTTCACCTTAAAGCTATGCCCTATAGGTGTGGACACCCCACCCCAGGGAAAAGATCTTGTCTGTTTACCCTGTCCATGCCCCTCATAATTTTACAAACCTCTACACAGTCACCCCTCAACCTCCAATGCTCCAGAGCAAATAGTTCCAGTCTGTTTAGCCTCTCCCTATAGGTCATACACTCTAATCCCAGCAACATCCTTGAAAACCTATTCTGAACTCTTTCAAGTTTCACAACATCCTCCCTATAGCAGGGAGACCAGAATTACATGCCGTATTCCAATCGTGGCCTAACCAGTGTCCTGTACAGTCACGCATGACCTCCCAACTCCTATACTCAATTCACTGACCAATAAAGGCAAGCATACAAACCACCTTCTTCACTATCCTATGACTCCACTTTCAAGGATTGCAAGTTCATAGTTCCAAGGTCTCTTTGTTCAGCAACAGTCCCCAGGACCTTACCATTAAGTGTATAAGTCATGCCCTAATTTGCCTTTCCAAAATGCAGCACCTCACATTTATCTAAATTAAACTCCATCTGTCACTCCTCAGCCCGTTGGCCCATCTGATCAAGATCCTGTTGTACTCTATGTAAACTTCTTTGCTGTCCACTACACCTTCAATTTTGGTGTCAACTGCAAACTTATTAACCGTATTTCCTATGTTTACATTCAAATCATTTGTATAAATGACAAAAAGCAATGGATCCAGCACCAATCCTTGTTCCACAGGCCTCCAGTGTGAAACACAACCCTCCACCTCCACCCTCTGTCTTCTACCTTTGAGCCAGTTCTGTATCTAAATAGCTAGTTCTCTCTGTATTCCGTGTGATCTAACCTTGCTAACCAGTTCACCATGCGGAACCTTGTCGAATGCCTGCTGATATCCATATAGACGATGTCGACAACTCTGCCTTCATCAATCTTCTTTGTTGCTTCTTCAAAAAACTCAATCAAGTTAGTGAGACATGATTTCCCACGCACACAGCCATGTGGACTATCCCTAATCATTCCTTGCCTTTCCAAATACATGTATATCCTGTCCCTCAGAATCCACTCCACCAATTTACCCATCACTGACATCAGGTTCACTGGTCTATAGTTCCCTAGCTTTTCTTTACCACCTTTCTTAAATATTGACACCAAGTTAGCCAACCTCCAGTCTTCCGGAAACTCGCCTATGGCTATTGATGATACAAATATCTCAGCAAGGGGCCCAGCAATCAGTTGCCTAGCTTCCCATAGAGTTCTGGGGTATACCTGATCAGGTCCCGGGATTTAACCACCTTTATGCGTTTTAATGACATCCAGCACCTCCTTGAAATGCTGACATTTCTCAGGATGTCACTATTTGTTTCCCCATATTCTGAATCTTCCATGTCCTTTTCCACAGTAAACACTGATGCAAAATACTCGCACTGGTACAAAGGGATTTGGGTGTCCTGGTACCTGAGTCACTACAGCGAGTGATTGCGAAGGCAACTGAAATGTTGCCTTTTAATCGAGAGACGAATGGAATATAAAAGTAGGTATGTTTTACTGCAGCTGTACAGGCCATTAGCATGACCTTATCAATAGCATTGTGCAAAGTATTGGTCTCCTTATTTGAAAACATGATTGATTTAGAACCAATCCAGAGTAAGGTCATTCAACTCATTGTTGGGATGAAGAGCTTATCTTATAAAGAAATGTTAAACTGGACAGAGCACCTGAATTCACCTTGGCACGGAAACGGCAATGGCAACAGCCAATACATTACTGCAACACCCTCCTTTATTATCTGGCAGGGTGGTGATTCTGGTGGTGTTTATTTGGGTGCAGGGAGCAAGGGTTGTCATGAGCTGCTTTCTTGAACTGCTGCAGTCCTTGAGTGCAGAAACACCCTCAGTGCTATTAGAAAGGAATTTTCAAGATTTTCAACTAGTGACTTTGACAGAATGATAATATAGTTCCCAGTGAGGATGATGTGTGGCGTGCAGGGGAACCTGAGATGATAGTGTTCCTATACAGCTGCTACTATTGTATTTCTAGAGTTTAAAATTGCTGGTTCGGAAGGTGCTATTCCTAGTCTCTTTCCAACCTCTTACGATTGTGCCAAATTCGGAAAGGTATTCCAAAGATAGGATAGTCATGCTCATGCAATCGCATCTTAAAATGTCTCAAATACCATCATTATCACTGAATATGTCCTGTTCCTCTGACAGGACAGACACAAGATCTCTGTACGATTGCATACAGCAGAACAAGTATCCTGTGGACGAACTCTCATTGTATCAGGTGGAAACACTGGCATGGAAACCTCCTGCTGATTAACACTACCTCACCACTCCCTACCAAACCCCTTTCAATAGGCTGATAATTCCAAATTCCTCTCTTGTTAATACAACTTTGAAGAAGCACTAAGGGTGGCAAGAGCACACAATGTACTCCCAATCAGAAACTTCAAAGTCTATAAACAAGTGTGGTTCCATAGCACCATTCCCAGCTAGGTGATCCCTGAAGGACTTATCTGTTCAACTGGGGCTGTGGCAGATGCTAAGAGGACAACAAAGGGGTGAAGGGTGGCAGAAGCTCCTTCAAGTTATTCTCACCAATCTACCAGTCACAAAAAAATGACACTAAGATTAGAAATGACAACCAATAGTCCTTGTGAAGACAAGGCTCCTTCTTCACATAGAAAATACCTTCCATTACCACCACGCTAGATGGAACAGAGTTCAAACAGTTCTAATAACTCAAAACTCCATGATGTTATGGACAATCAGCAGCAGAATTATAGTATGATGTTTCTATTCTCCACTGTTACAAATGATGATAAACTATTGCACTGAAGAAGAATTCATAACACTAACCATTTAATATTTACAGAATTAGTACAGAGGCTCAAACACTCTCAGCACCTCATGTCGCTCTGTCCATTGGAAAGTTCAAAGGCCCTTTACAGTACATAGCCTGGAGAGAAATGATAAGACACCATTCACCCAGGTAAAACTCTTAAGTTAATTTTCCTCACTACAAATCCAGTTGCAAAGGAACTAAATGGGCTTCAAAGGCCAGGTTATGTGATGACACTACCTGGGAATGCTCTCCTTTCTCACATTTTTCTTTGAGTGGGTTCTTCTAGATAAGTTGCTGAAGCCATCAGCGCTAGGTGTAGTGCAAAGAAGGGATTTCAATAGAGCATGGAACTCAAATTTGAGGGGACACTGGGCTAACCCATCAGGAATTCTGGGTAGATATTTCAATGAACCTGTTCGGGTCTCTCTGAAGTAGGGGAGATTTGAACCCAATCCCTCTAACCCAGAGATACACTTGCATTGTGCCACAAGAACAAATAATCAGGAAGACAAGATATTGGAGCACATAGTTTAATTGGTAGTTAATCTGTCAAGTGGTATTAGTCACCTTAGTCAAGAGGCTGTGGAAATTGCAGGTCTGTACTGGGTACACTCATTGGAGCATACAGTATAGAGAAGATAGCTCTCACCGATGATTTAACACAGCCACAGAGAGGATAGCCTGAAACATATGGTCATAAGCCATATCAACTTGCTTTTCCTAAGACATCGGAGCAGAAGCAGACCATTCAGCCTATTGAGTCTGTAGTGCCATTCGTCGAGGTTATGTCTGATTTAATAATCCTCAACTCCACATTACTCCCTTTTCCCATAACCCTCGATTCCCTTTGTGAATAAAAATCTGTATCGCATCCTTGAATATAGTTAATGACCCAGTTTCACAGATATCTATTGTAAAGAATTCCACAGATTCACTACTCTCCGAGAGCAGAAGTTCCTCCTCATGACTATCGTCAATGAGTTCACCTTAGTGATCAAAAAGGCAGTGGACAATGACCTCACTGTTTCTTCTGTGAATTGATGGGAGGATGAGTCCAATCGGAGGTTATGCAGCACAATATTGCTACCCACACATTCCTGGCTTCTTTCTACTGTGGAAAGGTGCACAGCTGTCCTTGAGGAGGTATGGAAGGGAGCAAGGAGTGGGAAACAAGACATCTCCCCCTCATCTCAGGTGAGATGGTGTAAATATACAGCAGAGAATGAAAGTGGTAAAAATGCAACAGCTAGTAACAGTAAGATGAATTTATACATCTTCCATCTGTAGAGAAATCACAAATTTGCAAAAAAAGTGCATCTTCATGTCTGCAGCATGACCCAATGTGCTTCAGAACCTGTTTTTGAGCAATTGTCATTGCAGTAATGTTGGAGATGGGGAAACCAAAATTCAAACTTAAAGTTTGGAGAGACAGCACTGTAATGATGGCTGTTTTGATAAAGATTGTCACAGAATAGATATTCGGCAGGGCACCAAGTCAACTAAATCCTTATGATATGTCAGATGGCCTCTCCACAAAAAGACTGTCATCAAATCTGCAGACTTGCATTCAGCGAGGCTTGGACAGCTCATTAACTACAGCCCTTTGGAAGAACAAAGATGATTTCCCTTGTGTTAAACATCTCCAGCTTGCACCTTTGCCCTAATGTTCTATGTTGAGAATGCCCGAAACACATTTTGCAGCTGCTAGATAGCAGTTTGGTAAATATTGGTAAAAACAGAGGTAACTCTGTTCTTAGTAGAAATTTAGGACACGATTGGACATAAATCACTCTTGAATACTTTGTGCGGAGTGTACCAAATGGAGGAGTGGTAACTGACAGTATCAACAACTCTAAGGAGGTAGTGTAGCTGGGATGTATCAGGACTTGTAATCAGCATGGCGTCTGGTGTGTTCATCTATTTCTTGCCATCACTTGGTGTCAATTGAATTTGCAGAAAACTGCCATCTGTGAAGCTGTGGGCTTCAGGAGGCAGCCTGGATAGATCACCCATTTGCCACTTCAGGCTTCAGGTGATCACAAATACTTCAACTACATGGTTACTGAATTACATTGCAAGGACCTCCTCCTCCTGTAATTGTTGCATGGTCAATCATCATTATTACTGCTATTGATCCACTCTTTGTAAAGAACATGAAGGTTCGCCATCCAGAGTAAATTTGTGCCCTTGTTACCACCTATACTTCATCCAAGCGGTGTTTACAAACAATAAGTATTCTTTAGCTCAGGGAAGTCTATAAGTGGTAATCATAAGGAGGTTTCCTTGCTTCTGTTTGTCCCCATGTCATGAAACCTCGTGGCCTCCAGCAATATTGACAGTTACCAGAAATACTCTCTTTTGGACAGTATTATGTCATTACCTCGTGAGTCTACCCTGCCAGTGGGACAGAACTGTGCTAATTACTGTCCTGTGGACAGACCATCTCCCAGAGAGCATAAGTATTGAAAAACTTTTATCATCTTCCCACACTCACTGTAGTGCCCTGTTTAGTCCTCTATCCTCCCCATCCAGTTCCACGCTCTCTTTTCTTCCTTATAGAAACTGTTTCACCAGCAAGTCAATGCACTATTTTCCATAACACTAGCTCTCTCGAAACCCTCTGACTCTTTCTGTCCCTTGCCTTTCAAATCATGTCTTCCCCTCTTTCACAAAAACCTTCTCTCTCCCTCCCATTCTTCTCTTGTCCTTCCACACACACATACTTCATGGTCTTACTTACATTCTCTTCACTAATTCATCACTTCAAATCCCCTCAGCCCTATTCCCTCCCTGACATCACCCTTTTATGTTCCTCTCCAGCTACATACACACATCACTCTCAATAATTACGGAACATGTTATTTTAACTTTTCTCCAGCTCCAGCCTCTCTGACTATGGATCCAATCACAGCAAATCCCCTGCTCATCCTGTCTCAGGATCAGACCAGTGTGGCACTTGGAGACAAATGCCAGCCATATTCTAAAACCCAGAAGAGATTTGTTAAGTGTGCCTGCATCTTGGGAACAGAGGGACTCACATCAGGGGGACATTACTGGGAGGTGAAGGTGGAGAACAAAACTGAATGGATTGTGGGAGTGGCTCAAGAGTCTGTGAACAGGGAAGTGGTGATGAACCTGAGCCCTAAGACAGGATATTGGGCTGTGGGGTTAAATCCTGGAAATGTCTATTTTGCTGCTAGCTACCCAGTACCTACATGCCTCGCTCCAAGTACAAATCCATGGAAGATCGGGGTTTTCCTGGACTACAATGGTGGACAGGTATCATTTTACAATGCGGACATGTCCCATCTCTACACTTACAGCCACGCTTTCACTGAGAGGATCTTTCCATTCTTCAATCCAGTACTGAATGAGGATGGAAGGAACTCTGCACCATTGACAATCTGCTGGATAAATAGTGCATTAAGCACCCATATTTTTAAGTAATTGAATGATCCACTGAGACAGGATTAATGATTGAGATAAGTGTACAAATTAACTGCTTAGGTTAGATGACAAGAACTACGAACACGAGTGGATCACAAAGCCTATTCTATCAATCAGCTTTGATCTACTGCATCAGCTCCACTTTCATATCTACTCCCCACATTCCTGGACTCCTTTGGAGGTGAATAATCTGTCTATCTCATTCTCATAGCTGACCAAAGGGGACAGCACTTGCAAAGATTCAGAACCGAGTGAGCTAATTACTCATAATCAGCCTTAAATAATCAGCCACTTATCCCAATACTCTGCATCTGTGTTTTAGATGTGTTTTGACCAGAGGAAACAACCATTCATGTCTTTCCTGTCACACCCTCCCCTTCAGAATCTTCCATATTTCGAGAGATACCCCCTCATTCCTTTAAACACCAAATATTATTCACCCAATTTGCTCAGCCTCCCAGCATAGGACAACTTTTTTACCCCAGAAAGGAACCTGTACCATCACCGTACCACTGGACAATTTCTCACATTAATTTTTCTTTTTTTTCCTTTTATAAACTATATTCATTGCTATTGACAGTCTTAACCATGAACTGAACAATTTATGCGCTACCATTTCAATTGTTAAAAGCTTTCAATTCAGTATAATATTTATATATTTGCCTGGCATTATGAATTAAATAAGGAACTGAGCAAGGGAGGGCATCAGGTTTAAGCATATCTATTACAGGTTTCTATACTGTGTTAATTTAAATACTCCAAGAAACAGCATGTCCTTTTGCTATGTGTGACTGATTCTCTTCTTCACTGTTAATGTAAATAAAATATATTTAACAGCAGCCAATAAAACAAACACCACTTTACTACTCAACATTTTCAGTCATTTTTAAGAATACGTCACACCTCTATTCTCTGGAAACTTGTTTGGA
Organism: Rhincodon typus; assembly: GCF_021869965.1. NCBI lineage: Eukaryota > Metazoa > Chordata > Chondrichthyes > Orectolobiformes > Rhincodontidae > Rhincodon > Rhincodon typus. Next base: position 546 of record NW_025969641.1, on the reverse strand, counting down.
ATAGACAAACTACAAAATGGTAACATATGGCAGATGGATGGCAGTGCACAAACCAGAAAAGCAAATAATGTTGCAGTCAAGAAGCCTGGAAGTAAATAGTAAAATGTTGAATAATTCTGACCTCAGATCCAAAAATCTTAAAGGGAAAGTTCCAAGAACGTATGTACACTAATGGAAGAAAAATAGTTGTAAAACTATACCAACGGTTGAGCCATTCATGTTAGACAAAATGAGTAAATTTTAAGTGGAGTAGACAGACTGGTACTTAATATCGACAGTGAATCATTAGGGGACTGTGATTGGAACTTTTATAAAGAGACACAACGTCAACAAGAAACAGGAATAAGTGTAGGAGGAACTCAAGTACATAAATCAATAGGGAATGCAACTGATGACAGGAAGAGAGATAGTAGGAACTGCAGATGCTGGAGAATCCGAGACAACAAGGTGCAGGGCTGGATGAACACAGCAGGCCAAGCAGCATCATAGGAGCAGAGAGGCTGACGTTTCGGGCCTAGACCCTTCATCTGATGAAGGGTCTAGGCC